>NC_086445.1:449420162-449652662 GCF_028390025.1 Pseudophryne corroboree | reverse complement strand
GGTGTAGGTCGCCCATCGGAGAATCCTTGTGGCTTCTGCCATCGCCATCCTGCTTCTTGTGCCGCCCTGTCTGTTTACATGGGCGACCGCCGTGATGTCGTCTGATTGGATCAGTACCGGCTGGTTCTGAAGCAGGGGCCTTGCTTGGCTTAGGGCATTGTAAATGGCCCTTCGCTGCAGAATATTTATGTGAAGCGAAATCTCCTTGGAAATTTCTTCCCTGTGTGACTGCACCCCAGCCCCGAAGGCTGGCATCCGTGGTCACCAGGACCCAGTCCTGTATTCCGAATCTGCGGCCCTCTAGAAGATGAGCCCTCTACAGCCACCACAGCAGCGACACCCTGTTTCTTGCTGACAGGGTTATCCGCTGTTGTATCAGATGGGACCCGGACCATTAGTCCCACACCACTGGAACGTCCTTGCGTGGAGTCTTCCGAATGGAATTATGCTTCGTACGAAGCTACCATTTTTCCCAGGACTCGTGTGCATTGATGTACCGACACCTGTTCTGGTTATAGGATGTCTCCGACTAGAGATGACAACTCCTCGGCTTTTTCCACTGGAAGAAACACTCTTTTCTGGTCTGCGTTCAGAAACATTTCCAGGAACAGAAGACGTGTCGTCGGGACCAGCTGTGACTTTGGAATTTTGAGAATCCAGTCGTGCTGTTGTAGCCCTTCCCGAGAGAGTGCTACCCCCACTACCAACTGTTCTTTGGACCTCGCCTTTATCAGGAGATCGTCCAAGTACGGGATAATAAAAACTTCCTTCTTGCGAAGGAGTATCATCACTTCTGCCATTACCTAGGTAAAGACCTTCGGTGCCGTGGACAACTCCACCGGCCGCGTCTGGAACTGATAGTGACAGTCCTGTACCACATATCTGAGGTACTCCTGGTGAGGAGGGTAAATGGGGACATGCAGGTACGCATCCTTGATGTCCAGGGAGACCCTGTAATCCCCCTCGTCCAGGCTCGTAATATCCGCTCTGAGCGATTCCATCTTGAACTTGAATCTTCTGATATAAAAGTTCAAGTATTTTAATTTCAAGATGGGTCTCACCGAAACGTTTCGGTACCACAACCACTGTGGAATAGTAACCCCTTCCTTGCTGAAGGAGGGGCACCTTGACAATCACTTGTTGTGATTATAGTGTTGAATATCCACCAACACCGTCTCCCTGGCAGAGGGAGGTGCCGGTAAGGCAGATTTTAGGAAACGGCGGGGGGAAGAACGTCTCGAACTCCAGCCTGTACCCCTGAGATACTACTTGAAGGACCAAGGGATCCATGTGAGAGAGCCCACTGTCCGCTGAAATTTCTGAGACGGGCCCCCACCGTACCCGGGTCCGCCTGAGCAGCCCCCGCACCATGCTGTGGACCTACCGGACGCAGGGAGGATTTCTGCTCTTGGGAACTAGCTGTGTGTTGCAGCTTTTTCCTCTACCTTTGCCTCTCGGCAGAAAGCATGAGCCTCTAGCCCTCTTGCTTTTCTGGGGCCGAAAGGACTGTACTTGATGATACGGTGCTTTCTTTTGTTGTGGGGTAGCCTGTGGCAAAAAAATCGATTTCCCAACAGTAGCTGTGGAAACGAGGTCTGAAAAACCATCCCCAAACAGTTTTACCCCCTTATAGGGCAACTTCCATGTGCCGATTCGAGTCGGCATCGCCTGACCTTTGCCAAGTCCATAACCCCCGTCTGGCGGCAATGGACCTAGCGCTTATTTTTGATGCCAGCCGGCAAATATCCCTCTGTGCATCACGTATGTATAAGACCACGTCTTTTATATGCTCTATTTTCAGCAAAATATTGTCCCTATCCATAGTTATTTTCCGACAGGGAATCTGACCACGCAGCGGGAGCACTGCACATCCATGCCGAAGCAACGGCTGGTCGCAATATAATGCCCTAGTGTGTGACTATATCTTATAGGGTAACCTCCTGCTTTCTATCAGCAGGTCCCTTCAGGGCGGCCGTATCCGGAGACGGTAGTGCCACCTTTTCTGATAAGCGTGTAAGCGCTGTATCTACCCTATGGGGTGTTTCCCCGCGTGACCTATCCTCTGGCGGGAAAGGGTACGCTGCCAATAACCGTTTTAGAAATTATCAATTTCTTACCGGGGGAAGACCACTCTTCCTCACACACCTCATTTAATTTCTCAGATGCAGGAAAAACTACTAATAGTTTTCGCTCACCAAACACAATACCCTTTTATGTGGTACCTGGGGTATAATCATAAATGTGTAATACATTTTTCATTGCCTCAATCCTGTAACGGGTGGACCTATTTGGAGGGTACACCAGTCTCATCGACGTCGACACTGGAGTCAGTATCCGTGTCGACATATGTGTCTGTTATCTGAGGTAGCGGGCGATTTTAGAGCCCCCCATGACATTTGAGACGCTGGAACAGGCACAAGCTGAGTAGCCGGCTGTTCTGTGTCGTCGACCTTTTATGGAAGGAGTTGACACTTTCACGTAATCTTTCCATAAGTTCAACCACACCGGTGTCGACCCCGCAGGGGGTGACAACATATTTACAGGCATTCGCTCCGCCTCCACCTCATTATCCTCCACATACCTGTCGACACAGCCGTACCGACACACAGCACACACACAGGGAATGCTCTGATAGAGGACAGGACCCCACAAAGCCCTTTGGGGAGACAGAGGGAGAGTATGCCAGCACACACCAGGGCGCTATATATCACAGGGATAGCACCTATAAAAAGTGTTTTCCCTTATAGCTGCATATATATATGTATACTGCGCCTAAATTGTGCCCCCCCTCTCTTTTTATGTATTAACTGCAGGGGAGAGCCAGGGAGCTTCCCTCCAACGGAGCTGTGAGGGAAAAATGGCGCCAGTGTGCTGAGGAGATAGCTCCGCCCCTTTTTTGCGGACTTTTCTCCCGCATTTTTATGGATTCTGGCAGGGGTTAATGTACATCCATATAGCCCTGGGGGTTATATGTGATGTATTTTTGCCAGCCAAGGTGTTAATATTGCTGCTCAGGGCGCCCCCCCCAGCGCCCTGCACCCATCAGTGACCGCAGTGTGAGGTGTGCATGAGGAGCAATGGCGCACAGCTGCAGTGCTGTGCGCTACCTTGATGAAGACTGATGTCTTCTGCCACCGATTTTCCGGACCTCTTCTTGCTTCTGGCTCTGTAAGGGGGCCGGCGGCGCGGCTCTGGGACCGGACTCCGAGGCTGGGCCTGTGTTCGATCCCTCTGGAGCTAATGGTGTCCAGTAGCCTAAGAAGCCCAAGCTGGCTGCAAGCAGGCAGGTTCGCTTCTTCTCCCCTTAGTCCCTAAATGCAGTGAGCCTGTTGCCAGCAGGTCTCACTGAAAATAAAAAACCTAAAACTAACTTTTATCTAAGAAGCTCAGGAGAGCCCCCTAGATTGCACCCTGCTCGGTCGGGCACAAAAATCTAACTGAGGCTTGGAGGAGGGTCATGGGGGGAGGAGCCAGTGCACACCAGGTAGTCCTAAAGCTTTCTTTTTGTGCCCAGTCTCCTGCGGAGCCGCTATTCCCCATGGTCCTTACGGAGTTCCCAGCATCCACTAGGACGTCAGAGAAATATATATATATATATATATATATATATATATATAATGTGAACAGCTGCTCCGGCACTCCACTTAGTCCAATGCTGGACTGGTGCTGCTCTGGTGCCCTCCCCAACCGGGACCCGGTGGTATGTAGCAAAAAGACGAGGCGGCACTCAGAGGCTTGTAACTGCAATCATATATTTGTGCAAATGGTGCAAGTCATATCAACGTTTCGGGGACCTAGTCCCCTTCTTCAGGATAACACAAGTGCCAAATAGTGAAAGTTTAAATAGACAAGACAAACACTTACCCCCTGACCCCATTCTCTCCACAGCTGCAGCATATCCATGTGGCCGCCCCTTCATGGCTTCCGCCCGGCTGCGCGTCTCAGCGGGACCGGAAGTGACGTCATGAGTGCAAGCCGCGTTACCATAGCTACCACTCCAAGCATACTCACCGCCCGGGTGTCGCTCCCTGGCCGCGTCATTCAAGCTACCTCCAGTGCGTCTCCAGATCCCGCGAGATCACAAGCCTTGGCTGGGAAGACCTTGGCGTTACCATGGTGAGGCTGTAAGCTGTGACACAATGCAAATAAAATGGACCTGCTAAATGTGATAAAAAGTTCTAAAAGGCAACTCATGTATGACAGCTAGCACTGGACCCGATACCTACTGTTGGAAAGACTTTTTTAGTTAATTACACTAACAAGAAGCTCCCCAAAAGTGCATCTCGCTTTATACGGCATCACTATACTAGGGCTAAACAAAACTCACAAAAAGTTAATCAATCCCAAATTATCATTCAACCCCCCAGGTTTCAGAGTGTTGAGCCTGTGGATCCACATGGACTCCAGCTGTAATAGCTTGCGACCTCGATCGCCCCCCCGTATAGATTCGGGGACGTGGTCGATTATGCGGTGTTTGAACGTGGCCATAGAGTGTCTGAAGGTCACGAAATGCTTGGCCACAGGCTGATCTCCAGTACCCGATGCCAAAGCATTTCGGATGGCCAATCTATGCTGTGCCATTCTGATTTTGAACTGGCATTCTGTTTTGCCGATGTAATATCGCCCACATGGGCAAATAATGGCGTAAATGACGAACTTCGTGCTACATGTGAGGGGCCACTTTATCTTATACAGCTCATACATGAGTTGCCTTTTAGAACTTTTTATCACATTTAGCAGGTCCTTGGTATAACAAAGGGGGCCTTTTTTTCTACAGATTTTTCCGTGTGCACATTCTGATGTTTTTAATTGTTTAGAGTATTTTATTAGCACCAGCACTTTATATTGATGTAATATTGACTGTTCTATGTCATCTTCAAATATCACTTCAGCCACTGTTTTGATTTTATTTGCATTGTGTCACAGCTTACAGCCTCACCATGGTAACGCCAAGGTCTTCCCAGCCAAGGCTTGTGATCTCGCGGGATCTGGAGACGCACTGGAGGTAGCTTGAATGACGCGGCCAGGGAGCGACACCCGGGCGGTGAGTATGCTTGGAGTGGTAGCTATGGTAACGCGGCTTGCACTCATGACGTCACTTCCGGTCCCGCTGAGACGCGCAGCCGGGCGGAAGCCATGAAGGGGCGGCCACATGGATATGCTGCAGCTGTGGAGAGAATGGGGTCAGGGGGTAAGTGTTTGTCTTGTCTATTTAAACTTTCACTATTTGGCACTTGTGTTATCCTGAAGAAGGGGACTAGGTCCCCGAAACGTTGATATGACTTGCACCATTTGCACAAATATATGATTGCAGTTACAAGCCTCTGAGTGCCGCCTCGTCTTTTTGCTATATATATATATATATATATATATATATATATATATATATATAATAAGATGTTACTTACCGGTAAATCTATTTCTCGTAGTCCGTAGTGGATGCTGGGGACTCGTAAGGACCATGGGGAATAGACGGGCTCCGCAGGAGACAGGGCACTTTAAGAAAGAATTCGGATTCTGGTGTGTTCTGGCTCCTCCCTCTATGTCCCTCCTCCAGACCTCAGTTAGAGAAACTGTGCCCGGAAGAGCTGACAGTACAAGGAAAGGATTTTGGAATCCAGGGCAAGACTCATGCCAGTCACACCAATCACACCGTATAACTTGTGATAAACATACCCAGTTAACAGTATGAACAACAACGGAGCATCAGATCAACCCTGATGCAACCATAACATAACCCTTATTTAAGCAATAACTATATACAAGTATTGCAGAAGTCGTCCGCACTTGGGACGGGCGCCCAGCATCCACTACGGACTACGAGAAATAGATTTACCGGTAAGTAAAATCTTATTTTCTCTAACGTCCTAGTGGATGCTGGGGACTCCGTAAGGACCATGGGGATTATACCAAAGCTCCCATACGGGCGGGAGAGTGCGGATGACTCTGCAGCACCGAATGAGCAAACACAAGGTCCTCCTCAGCCAGGGTATCAAACTTGTAGAACTTTGCAAAAGTGTTCGAACCTGACCAAGTAGCTGCTCGGCAAAGCTGTAATGCCGAGACCCCTTGGGTAGCCGCCCAAGAAGAGCCCACCTTCCTTGTGGAGTGGGCTTTTACTGATTTTGGCAGCGGCAATCCAGCCGCAGAATGAGCCTGCTGAATCATGTTACAGATCCAGCAAGCAATAGTTTGCTTTGAAGCAGGAGCACCCAGCTTGTTGGATGCATACAGGATAAACAGCGACTCAGTTTTCCTGACTCTAGCTGTTCTGGCTACATAAACCTTCAAAGCCCTGACCACATCTAGTAACTCGGAATCCTCCAAGTCACGAGTAGCCACAGGCACCACAATAGGTTGGTACATATGAAAAGATGACACCACTTTTGGCAGAAATTGTGGACGCGTCCGCAATTCTGCCCTGTCAATATGGAAAACCAGATAGGGGCTTTTATGTGACAAAGCCGCTAATTCTGACACACGCCTAGCTGAAGCCAAGGCTAATAGCATGACCACCTTCCACGTGAGAAATTTTAACTCCACGGTTTTAAGTGGCTCAAACCAGTGTGACTTCAGGAAACTCAACACCACGTTAAGATCCCAAGGTGCCACTGGAGGCACAAAAGGGGGCTGAATATGCAGCACTCCCTTCACAAACTTCTGAACTTCAGGCAGAGAAGCCAGTTCTTTTTGAAAGAAAATGGACAGGGCCGAAATCTGGACCTTAATGGAACCCAATTTTAGGCCCAAAGTCACTCCCGCCTGTAGGGAGTGAAGGAAACGGCCCAGCTGGAATTCCTCCGTGGGGGCATTCCTGGCCTCACACCAAGCAACATATTTTCGCCATATACGGTGATGTTTTGCAGTCACGTCCTTCCTAGCCTTTATCAGCGTAGGAATGACCTCATCCGGAATGCCTTTTTCTGCTAGGATCCGCCATGCCGTCAAACGCAGCCGCTGTAAGTCTTGGAACAGACAGGGCCCCTGTTGCAACAAGTCCTGTCTTAGAGGCAGAGGCCACAGTTCCTCTGTGAGCATTTATTGCAGATCTGGATAACAAGTCCTTCTTGGCCAATCCGGAACAATGAGTATTGTTTTCACTCCTCTTTTTCTTAGGATTCTCAGCACCTTGGGTATGAGAGGAAGAGGAGGAAATACATAAACCTACTGGAACACCCACGGTGTCACTAGTGCGTCTACAGCTATCGCCTGAGGGTCTCTTCACCTGGCGCAATACCTCTGCAACTTTTTGTTGAGGCGGGATGCCATCATGTCTACCTGTGGCAGTTCCCACCGACTTGCAATCTGCGTGAAGACTTCTTGATGAAGTCCCCACTCTCCCGGGTGGAAGTCGTGCCTGCTGAGGAAGTCTGCTTCCCAGTTGTCCACTCCCGGAATGAACACTGCTGACAGTGCGCTTACGTGATTCTCCGCCCAGCGAAGAATTCTGGTGGCTTCCGCCATCGCCAACCTGCTCCTTGTGCCGCCTTGGCGGTTTACATGAGCCACTGCGGTGATGTCTGACTGAATCAGAACCGATTGGTCGCGAAGCAGGGTCTCCGCTTGACGTAGGGCATTGTATATGGCCCTTAGTTCCAGGATATTGATGTGAAGGCAAGTCTCCTGACTTGACCACAGACCTTGGAAATTTCTTCCCTGTGTGACTGCCCCCCGCCCTCGGAGGCTTGCATCCGTGGTCACCAGGACCCAGTCCTGAATGCCGAATCTGCGGCCCTCGAGAAGGTGAGCACTCTGCAGCCACCACAGAAGAGACACCCTGGCCCTGGGGGATAGGGTGATCAGCCGATGCATCTGAAGATGTGATCCGGACCACTTGTCCAACAGATCCCATTGAAAGGTCCTCACATGGAACCTGCCGAAGGGATTGGCCTCGTATGATGCCACCATCTTTCCCAGTACTCGCGTGCAGTGATGCACCGACACCTGCTTTGGTTTTAATAGGTCTCTGACCAGTGTCATGAGCTCCTGAGCCTTCTCCCTCGGGAGATAAACCCTCTTCTGGTCTGTATCCAGAATCATGCCCAGGAAGGGCAGACGAGTCGTAGGAATCAACTGCGACTTTGGAATATTTAGAATCCAGCCGTGCTGTTGTAACACTTACCGAGAGAGTGCTACGCTGATCAGCAACTGCTCTCTGGACCTCGCCTTTATGAGGAGATCGTCCAAGTATGGGATAATTGTGACCCCTTGCTTTCGCAGGAGCACCATCATTTCCGCCATTGCCTTGGTAAATATTCTCGGTGCCGTGGAGAGACCAAACGGCAATGTCTGGAATTGGTAATGACAATCCTGTACCACAAATCTGAGGTACGCCTGATGAGGTGGATAAATGGGGACATGTAGGTATGCATCCTTTATGTCCAGAGACACCAAAAAATCCCCCCCTTCCAGGCTTGCGATGACCGCTCTGAGCGATTCCATCTTGAACTTGAACCTTTTCAGGTATATGTTCAGGGATTTTAAATTCAAAATGGGTCTGACCGAACCATCCGGTTTTGGTACCACAAACATGGTCGAATAATAACCCTTTCCTTGTTGAAGGAAGTGAACTTTGACCACCACATTCTGAAGATACAATTTGTGAATTGCAGCTAACACTATTTCCCTCTCTAAGGGGGAAGCTGGCAGGGCCGATTTGAGGTATCGGTGAGGGGGCATCTCCTCGAATTCCAGCTTGTATCCCTGAGACACAATCTCTATTGCCCATGGATCCACCTGGGAGTGAACCCACTTGTGGCTGAAATTTCGGAGACGCGCCCCCACCGGGCCTAGCTCCGCCTGTGGAGCCCCAGCGTCATGCGGTGGATTTAGTGGAAGCCGGGGTGGACTTCTGCTCCTGGGAACTAGCTGTGTTGTGCAGCTTCTTTCCTCTGCCCCTGCCTCTGGCAAGAAAGGACGCACCTCGGACTTTCTTGCCTATCTGTGAATGAAAGGACTGCATTTGGTAATACGGTGCTTTCTTAGGTTGTGAGGGAACATATGGCAAAAAATTTGACTTTCCAGCAGTAGCTGTGGAGACCAGGTCCGAGAGACCCTCCCCAAACAATTCCTCACCCTTGTAAGGTAAAACCTCCATGTGCCTTTTTGAGTCGGCATCGCCTGTCCATTGCCGAGTCCACAGGACCCTTCTGGCAGAAATCGACATTGCATTTATTCTAGAGCCCAGTAGGCTAATGTCTCTTTGAGCATCTCTCATATATAGGACAGCGTCTTTTATATGCCCCAGTGTCATTAATATAGTATCCTTGTCCAAGGTATCAAGTTCCTCAGATAAGGTATCCGTCCATGCTGCTACCGCACTACATACCCAGGCTGACGCAATTGCCGGCCTTAGTAAGGTACCTGAATGTGTATAAATGGACTTCAAGGTACCCTCTTGCTTTCTATCTGCAGCATCTTTGAGGGTGGCCGTATCCTGTGACGGCAGGGCTACCCTCTTGGATAAGCGTGTTAGAGCTTTGTCCACCCTAGGGGAGGATTCCCAGCGTAACCTGTCCGTTGGCGGGAAGGGATACGCCATAAGCATCCTCTTGGAAATCTGCAGTTTATCTGGAGATTCCCAAGCCTTTTCACATAACTCATTTAGCTCATGTGAAGGGGGAAAGGTCACCTCCTGCCTTTTTTCCTCATACATATGAACCCTCTTGTCAGGGACTGGGGTTTCCTCTGTGATGTGCAACACATCCTTCATTGCTATAATCATATAACGGATGGCTTTTGCCACTTTAGGCTGTAACTTTGCATCATCATAATTGACACTGGAGTCAGAATCCATGTCGGTATCTGTGTCAACAATTTGGGATAGTTGGCGCTTCTGAGACCCTGACGGCCTCTGCAACATCGGATCAGGCATGGGCTGAGACCCTGACTGTCCTAAGGTTTTAGCTTTATCCAACCTTTTATGCAAGGAATTAACTTTATCCAACCTTTTAGGCAAGGAATTAACATTATCATTTAAAACCTTCCACATATCCATCCAATCAGGTGTCGGCGCCGTCGGCGGAGACACCCCATCCATTTGCTCCCGCTCTGCTTCCACATAGCCTTCCTCGTCAAACATGTCGACACAGTCGTACCGACACACACACACAGGGGATGCTCTTTTTTGAAGACAGTTCCCCCACAAGGCCCTTTGGAGAGACAGAGAGAGAGTATGCCAGCACACACCCCAGCGCTATATGTCCCAGGAATCGCACAGTAACTTCGTGTTAACCCAGTAGCTGCTGTATATTATGTTTTTGCGCCTAATTTATGTGCCCCCCCCTCTCTTTTTACCCTCTTCTACCATGAATCTGCAGGGGAGAGCCTGCGGAGCTTCCTCTCAGCGGAGCTGTGGAGAGAAAATGGCGCTGGTGAGTGCTGAGGAAGAAGCTCCGCCCCCTCAGCGGCGGGCTTCTATCCCACGTTTCTGTATAATATAATGGCGGGGGCTCATGCATATATACAGTGCCCAACTGTATATATGCCCACTTTTGCCAAGAGGTCCTAATTGCTGCCCAGGGCGCCCCCCCCCCTGCGCCCTGCACTCTACAGTGACCGCAGTATGTGGGTGTAGTGCGGGAGCAATGGCGCACAGCTGCAGTGCTGTGCGCTACCTCAGTTTGAAGACTGGAGTCTTCTGCCGACGATTTCGAAGTCTTCTTGCTTCTTTCACCCGGCTTGTCTTCCGGCTCTGCGAAGGGGACGGTGGCGCGGCTCCGGGATCGGACGACAAAGGGTGAGATCCTGTGTACGATCCCTCTGGAGCCAATGGTGTTCAGTAGCCTAAGAAGCAGGACCTATCTTCAGAGAGTAGGGCTGCTTCTCTCTCCTCAGTCCCACGATGCAGGGAGTCTGGTGCCAGCAGATCTCCCTGAAAATAAAAAAACCTAACAAAATACTTTCTTATAGCAAGCTCAGGAGAGCTTACTAAGTAGCACCCAGCTCGTCTGGGCACAGATTCAAACTGAGGTCTGGAGGAGGGACATAGAGGGAGGAGCCAGAACACACCAGAATCCAAATTCTTTCTTAAAGTGCCCTGTCTCCTGCGGAGCCCCCAGCATCCACTAGGACGTTAGAGAAATATATATATATATATATATATATATATATATAAATAAAATAAGAATTTACTCACCGGTAATTCTATTTCTCGTAGTCCGTAGTGGATGCTGGGAACTCTAAGGACCATGGGGGATAGACGGGCTCCGCAGGAGACTGGGCACTCTAAAAGAAAGATTAGGTACTATCTGGTGTGCACTGGCTCCTCCCTCTATGCCCCTCCTCCAGACCTCAGTTAAGGAAACTGTGCCCGGAAGAGCTGACACAACAAGGAAAGGATTTGGAATCCAGGGTAAGACTCATACCAGCCACACCAATCACACCGTACAACTTGTGATAACCATACCCAGTTAACAGTATGAACAACAACTGAGCCTCAGTAACAGATGGCTCATAACAATAACCCTTTAGTTAAGCAATAACTATATACATGTATTGCAGAGAGTCCGCACTTGGGACGGGCGCCCAGCATCCAATACGGACTATGAGAAATAGAATTACCAGTGAGTAAATTCTTATTTTCTCTGACGTCCTAGTGGATGCTGGGAACTCCGTAAGGACCATGGGGATTATACCAAAGCTCCCAAACGGGCGGGAGAGTGCGGATGACTCTGCAGCACCGAATGAGCAAAGGCAAGGTCCTCCTCAGCCAGGGTATCAAACTTGTAGAACTTAGCAAATGTTTTTGAACCCGACCAAGTAGCAGTTCGGCAAAGCTGTAAAGCAGAGACCCCTCGGGCAGCCGCCCAAGAAGAGCCCACCTTCCTTGTGGAATGGGCTTTTACCGATTTTGGATGCGGCAATCCTGCCGCAGAATGAGCTTGCTGAATCGTGTTACAGATCCAGCGCGCAATAGTTTGCTTTGAAGCAGGAGCACCCAGCTTGTTGGGTGCATGCAGGATAAACAGCGAGTCAGTTTTCCTGACTCTAGCCGTCCTGGCTACATAGATTTTCAAAGCCCTGACTACATCCAGTAACTTGGAGTCCTCCAAGTCCCGAGTAGCCGCATGCACCACAATAGGTTGGTTCAAATGAAACGCTGATACCACCTTAGGGAGAAATTGGGGACGAGTCCTCAATTCTGCCCTGTCCATATGGAAGATCAGATAAGGGCTTTTACATGACAAAGTCGCCAATTCTGACACACGCCTAGCCGAAGCCAAGGCCAAAAGCATGACCACTTTCCACGTGAGATATTTTAGCTCCACGGTCTTAAGTGGCTCAAACCAGTGGGATTTCAGGAAATCCAACACAACGTTAAGATCCCAAGGTGCCACTGGAGGCACAAAAGGGGGCTGAATATGCAGCACTCCCTTAACAAACGTCTGAACTTCAGGCAGTGAAGCCAGTTCTTTTTGAAAGAAAATAGATGGGGCCGAAATCTGGACCTTTATGGAACCTAATTTTAGGCCCATAGTCACTCCTGACTGTAGGAAGTGCAGGAATCGACCCAGCTGGAATTCCTCTGTAGGGGCCTTCCTGGCCTCACACCAAGCAACATATTTTCGCCATATACGGTGATAATGTTGTGCTGTCACGTCTTTCCTAGCCTTTATCAGCGTAGGAATCACTTCATCCGGAATGCCCTTTTCCGTTAGGATCCGGCGTTCAACCGCCATGCCGTCAAACGCAGCCGCGGTAAGTCTTGGAACAGACACGGCCCCTGCTGTAACAGGTCCTGTCTGAGAGGCAGAGGCCATGGGTCCTCTGAGATCATTTCTTGTAGTTCTGGGTACCAAGTTCTTCTTGGCCAATCCGGAACGGTGAGTATAGTTCTTACTCCTCTCTTTCTTACTATCCTCAGTACCTTGGGTATGAGATGAAGAGGAGGGAACACAAACCGACTGGTACACCCACGGTGTCACTAGTGCGTCCACAGCTATCGCCTGAGGGTCCCTTGACCTGGCGCAATATTTTTTTAGCTTTTTGTTGAGGCGGGACGCCATCATGTCCACCTGTGGCCGTTCCCAACGGTTCACAATCTGCGTGAAGACTTCTGGATGAAGTCCCCACTCTCCCGGGTGGAGGTCGTGCCTGCTGAGGAAGTCTGCTTCCCAGTTGTCCACTCCCGGAATGAACACTGCTGACAGTGCTAGCACGTGATTTTCCGCCCATCGGAGAATCCTTGTGGCTTCTGCCATCGCCATCCTGCTTCTTGTGCCGCCCTGGCGGTTTACATGGGCGACCGCCGTGATATTGTCTGATTGAATCAGCACTGCTTGGTTTTGAAGCAGGGGCTCTGCTTGACTCAGGGCGCTGTAAATGGCCCTTAGTTCCAGTATATTTATATGTAGGGAAGTCTCCTGATTTGACCACTGTCCTTGGAAGTTCCTTCCCTGAGTGACTGCCCCCCCATCCTCGGAGGCTTGCGTCCGTGGTCACCAGGATCCAGTCCTGTATGCCGAATCTGCGGCCCTCGAGAAGATGAGCACTCTGCAGCCACCACAGCAGAGACACCCTGGCCCTGGGGGACAGGGTGATCAACCGATGCATCTGAAGATGCGATCCGGACCATTTGTCTAACAGATCCCACTGAAAGATACTTGCATGGAACCTGCCAAAGGGAATTGCTTCGTAAGAAGCCACCATCTTTCCCAGGACTCGCGTGCAGTGATGCACCGACACCTGTTTTGGTTTCAGGAGGTCCCTGACCAGAGGTGACAATTCCTGGGCCTTCTCCACCGGGAGAAACACCTTCTTCTGTTCTGTGTCCAGAATCATGCCCAGGAAGAGCAGACGCGTCGCAGGAATCAGCTGCGACTTTGGGATATTCAGAATCCAGCCGTGCTGTAGCAACACTTCCTGAGAGAGTGCTACGCTGACTAACAACTGCTCTCTGGACCTCGCCTTTATAAGGAGATCGTCCAAGTACGGGATAATTATAACTCCCTTTTTCCGAAGGAGTATCATCATTTCGGCCATTACCTTGGTAAATACTCTCGGTGCCGTGGACAGACCGAACGGCAACGTCTGGAATTGGTAATGACAATCCTGTACCACAAACCTGAGGTACTCCTGGTGAGGTGGGTAGACGGGGACATGCAAGTAAGCATCCATGTCCAGCGATACCATAAAATCCCCCTCTTCCAGGCTTGCAATAACCGCCCTGAGCGATTCCATTTTGAACTTCCTTATATAAGTGTTCAAGGATTTTAAATTCAGAATGGGTCTCACCGAACCGTCTGGTTTCGGTACCACAAACATTGTGGAATAGTAACCCCGTCCCTGTTGAAGGAGGGGAACCTTGATTATCACCTGCTGGAGGTACAGCTTGTGAATTGCCGCCAGTACCACCTCCCTTTCCCTGGGAGCAGCTGGCAAGGCTGATTTGAGGTAAAGGCGAGGGGGAGTCGCCTCGAACTCCAGCTTGTATCCCTGAGATACAATTTGTACCGCCCAGAGATCCACTTGTGAGCGAACCCACTGGTTGCTGAAGTTTCGGAGACGCGCCCCCACCGCACCCGGCTCCGCCTGTGGAGCCCCAGCGTCATGCGGTGGACTTAGAGGAAGCGGGGGAGGATTTTTGTTCCTGGGAACTGGCTGCCTGGTGCAGCTTCTTTCCTCTACCCCTGCCTCTGGGCAGAAAGGATGCGCCTCTGATCCGCTTGCCTTTCTGAGGCCGAAAGGACTGTACATGATAATACGGTGCTTTCTTAGGCTGTGAGGGAACCGGAGGTAAAAAAGTTGACTTCCCGGCTGTTGCCGTGGATACGAGGTCCGAGAGACCATCCCCAAACAATTCCTCACCCTTATAAGACAAAACCTCCATGTGTCTTTTAGAATCAGCATCACCTGTCCACTGCCGAGTCCATAATACTCTCCTGGCAGAAATGGACATTGCATTAATTCTAGATGCCAGCAGGCAAATGTCCCTCTGTGCATCCCGCATATATAAGACGACGTCTTTTATATGTTCTATGGTTAGCAAAATAGTATCCCTGTCGAGGGAATCAATGTTGTCTGACAGGGAATCAGACCATGCGGCTGCAGCACTACACATCCATGCTGAAGCAATAGCAGGTCTCAGTATAGTACCTGAGTGTGTATACACAGACTTCAGGATAGCTTCCTGCTTTCTATCCGCAGGCTCCTTTAAGGCAGCCGTATCCTGAGACGGCAGTGCCACCTTTTTTGATAAGCGTGTGAGCGCCTTGTCCACCCTAGGGGATGTTTCCCAACGTAACCTGTCCGTTGGCGGGAAAGGGTACGCCATCAGTAACCTCTTAGAAATCACTAGTTTCTTATCGGGGTAACTCCACGCTTCCTCACACAATTCATTTAATTCATCAGATGGGGGAAAAGTCACTGGCTGCTTTTTCTCCCCAAACATAATACCCTTCTTGGTGGTAACCGGGTTAATATCAGAAATGTGCAATACATTTTTTTTTATTGCAGTAATCATGCATCGGATGGCTTTTGTAGATTGTGCATTTGTCTCATCCTCATCTACACTGGAGTCAGACTCCGTGTCGACATCTGTGTCTGCCATCTGAGCTAGCGGGCGTTTATGAGCCCCTGATGGCCTCTGAGACGCCTGGGCAGGCGCGGGCTGAGATCCCGGCTGTCCCAAGGCTGCTGCGTCATCGAACCTTTTATGTAAGGAGTTAACACTGTCTGTTAAGACCTTCCACATATCCATCCAATCCGGTGTCGGCCCCGTCGGGGGCGACACCACACTTATCTGCCCTTGCTCCGCCTCCACGTAACCCTCATCAAACATGTCGACACAGCCGTACCGACACACCGCACACACACAGGGAATGCTCTGACTGAGGACAGGACCCCACAAAGTCCTTTGGGGAGACAGAGAGCGAGTATGCCAGCACACACCACAGCGCTATATAACACAGGGATTTACACTATACAGAGTGATTTTTCCCAATAGCTGCTTATATCTTATTTGCGCCTAAATTTATGTGCCCCCCCCTCTCTTTTTTACCCTACTTGTACTGGATACTGCAGGGGAGAGCCTGGGGAGCGTCCTTCCAGCGGAGCTGTGAAGAGAAAATGGCGCTGGTGTGCTGAGGAAGAAGGCCCCGCCCCCTCAGCGGCGGGCTTCTCCCGCGTTTTGTATATCTTAATGGCGGGGGGTTTTGCACATATAGTTTTCCAGACTGTATTATGTGCATAATGTGCCAAAAGGTAATCTTATTGCTGCCCAGGGCGCCCCCCCCCCCAGCACCCTACAGTGACCGGAGTGTGTGGTGTGCAGTGGGAGCAATGGCGCACAGCTGCAGTGCTGTGCGCTACCTTAATGAAGACCGGAGTCTTCTGCCGCCGATTTTATCTCCTTCTTCTGTCTTCTGGCTCTGCAAGGGGGGCGGCGGCGCGGCTCCGGGAACGGACGATCAAGGTCAGGCCCTGTGTTCGAACCCTCTGGAGCTAATGGTGTCCAGTAGCCTAAGAAGCACAAGCTAGCTGCAAGCAGGTAGGTTCGCTTCTCTCCCCTCAGTCCCACGTAGCAGTGAGCCTGTTGCCAGCAGATCTCACTGAAAATAAAAAACCTAACAAATACTTTCTTTCTAGCAAGCTCAGGAGAGCCCACTAGGAGCACACAGCTTTGGCCGGGCAAAGAAATCTAACTGAGGTCTGGAGGAGGGGCATAGAGGGAGGAGCCAGTGCACACCAGATAGTACCTAATCTTTCTTTTAGAGTGCCCAGTCTCCTGCGGAGCCCGTCTATCCCCCATGGTCCTTACGGAGTTCCCAGCATCCACTAGGACGTCAGAGAAATTATATATATATATAGATAGAGAGAGAGAGAGACACACACACACACACACACACACACACACACACAGACACACACATATGAGAAGTGGTCATGAGATGACGCACCTAAACCTCTCCAAAAGTTTTCATGGTGTAAACATCTTTCTTCTAACCTAAGCAGTGACTTGGGTTCACCGCATGGTGCCTATATATCTAGATGCATGCAATCAAACAATGTTCAGGTTTCAAATCTAAACTTTTAGTACCACCAGTGAGAATAAGTTCTTTGTTCCTATCCAAGCATCTTTATATTTAGGATACATACTTACGGACATTTAAATGGACCATCTTGTTGAACTGGGGGACATGTGTTTCAAAAAGTTGGACACAGGGAATCTGCAAATAATTCAGTTTGGCTGTTGCAGAATAATTTTACTAATGCAAAACATGTTTCACCTGGCGCAAGAGAGAAGGATAAGCATACACAAATGTGGCCTTATTTCACACACTGGTCACAGAATTTATTGTGCAGTAATTTTAGCAACATTATGCAGCAACAGCCTACTGGTGCAGAGAAAACAAGACATTTCCCATAGTATACTTACATTTTCTTGATTTTGCAAAATGTACATGATTCAGAAATCTAGAACCAACCAACCAGCATTTTTAGAAAGCATTCATCCTTGAGTCACACTGGAATCAGCACAGTTCCATAAACAAATTAAATCAGGCTAAAAAAAAATGGTGTGGGGAATACTGCACATAATTGTTTTTTTTTATTTTTGTCTTTATGTTAGGAATCTGAAAGTAAGAAGATTTTCCAAAAAAGGACTATATGAGTATTTATGATCAACGACATCGTGTTGGTGCCGACATGCGTCAGAATTGCAAAATGACAAGTATATAAGCATACGTTTATTTAGAATGGATTCAGAATTCAGCTCCTGTTCTGCTGTCAATTTTTAAAAAGCATGTAAGACTACAGAAGCTATAAATATTAGATTTGATGCAAAAAGACCATTTAGAGGTCATCTGTACACTGCAGAGAAATACAAGCCAATGAATGAAAGCAAAACAGACGGAAGCTCCTCACTGTCACTGCTCGATTTGCAGTGAGAGGCGCCGACCGTCCCCGTTTTAACCCTCCTCCTGGGGGCTCATATAAGTGTTAATACCTTACATTTTAAACAAATGAACACTATCCTTTGACTGACCAAGCGAAATAGACCAAATAATGTACAAAAACCATATAATCAGAGTTCCAAGACATCAGTGGATGTGACGTATACAATTTCTATGTCAAAAGACGGCTGTCCATGCACATGCAATATGCTATGCTACACACAAGAATGTGGTCTCACTCCTCCAAACTAACAGCCTGTTTAACCAGGGTGATCTTGAACTACAGGACTGCAGCTGTCAACAATCCCGAAAGAGTTTTGCTGACAGACTTGTACCCCTTTGGGACTCATATTTATTATTAAACTGTTTCCATTGTATGTTCACCGAGACTATGCTACTGCTGTGTGTGCTCTTAGGATCTATATCCTTTAATAACTTATTGTAGTTCTGAAAAAAAAAAAAAAAAAAAGTGCATGTGTAGACAAGGTGGGAAGTATAATGAGGTTCATGAGATACATAAATACACCCAAAAATCAAAACAAAAAATACCATACATTCAGGGGCACATGCAATCCTTAACCAAACAAGAATGAAATGGAGCACAGCACTAGATTTGTTTTTTTAAGCACCAAATTTCTATTTTAAGGATGGAAGTGTATCTAAATTGAGGGTGGGGATTCAAATTGGAGGTAACTATGATAATCTTAATTTTTCAAATTTGTTAACCCAACACTTAACTAGCACTGCAAGTTGCTAAACTACTTCTGACCAGTGATGAAAATAAAAAAAAAACCCACACAGAGCAATTCAGACCTGATTGCACCTCTGCAAATTCGCAAAGATCGGATAGTCGCCGCCCAGACAGAGTGAAAAACTGCCCCGTACAAGTGTGCGTACGCCATGCAAACACCGGCTAGCTGCTAATTCGTTAGCAACTCACTCACCATCGAATGGTTTTTCCAGTCTGTTTGTAGCCCAGGACTTACTCCTACAATACGATACAAACAGGCTGACGTCACAATCCCTCCCTGAAAACGCTTGGGAACACCTGCGTTTTTCCCGACACTCCCGGAAAACGTGCAATTACCACCCACTTCCTGTCAATCAGCCTGCGTTCGCTTACCGATCAAAAAAGACAAAGGAGTTTGGCCTCATGCCTGCGCAATACGATTCGTACGCATGAGCAGTCGTTCGATAATCAGCCACTGTGCGATTTTACACAACAGTGATCAGGTCTGAATTAAGCCCACAGTCCTACACAGAGCATTACATGTACTAGTCCTATCCAGACACATTACAACTACCAGACAATGCTTGGGTCGCCA
Source organism: Pseudophryne corroboree (assembly GCF_028390025.1). Classification (NCBI taxonomy): domain Eukaryota; kingdom Metazoa; phylum Chordata; class Amphibia; order Anura; family Myobatrachidae; genus Pseudophryne; species Pseudophryne corroboree. The sequence goes on along the minus strand of NC_086445.1, from coordinate 449,633,443 downwards.
GTAACATGAAAATAACTGAAAATCCCTACACAGAATGTTACAAGATCTCAGTGACACTTGAAAGTGCATTGGTATTTAGCCGGCTTTGGGGTTAAGACAAAGCTTGCTACTTACTAAGTGCATAACTATATGGTGCACTTGTTGCATGGTAACACAAAATGTTAAGACTTCTAGAGGGCTGTCAAACTATAAAACAAAAAAATAATAAGATTTTACTTACCGGTAAATCTATTTCTCGTAGTCCGTAGAGGATGCTGGGGACTCCGTAAAGGACCATGGGGAATAGACGGGCACTTTAAGAAAGCTTTGGATTCTGGGTGTGCACTGGCTCCTCCCTCTATGTCCCTCCTCCAGACCTCAGTTAGAGAAACTGTGCCCAGAAGATATGAACAGCATGAGGAAAGGATTTTTGTAATCTAAGGGCGAGATACATACCAGCCACACCAAATAACTTGTGATAAACTACCCAGTTAACAGTATGAACAAATAACATAGCCTCGGTTCAAGACCGACCAACTATAACATAACCCTTATGTAAGCAATAACTATATACAAGTCTTGCAGAAGTCCGCACTTGGGACGGGCGCCCAGCATCCTCTACGGACTACGAGAAATAGATTTACCGGTAAGTAAAATCTTATTTTCTCTAACATCCTAGAGGATGCTTGGGACTCCGTAAGGACCATGGGTATTATACCAAAGCTCCCAAACGGGCGGGAGAGTGCGGATGACTCTGCAGCACCGATTGAGCAAACAGGAGGTCCTCCTCAGCCAGGGTATCAAACTTATAGAACTTTGCAAAGGTGTTTGACCCCGACCAAGTAGCAGCTCGGCACAGTTGTAGTGCCGAGACCCCTCGGGCAGCCGCCCAAGAAGAGCCCACCTTCCTAGTGGAATGGGCCTTAACCGATTTAGGCAATGGCAATCCTGCCGTAGTATGCGCCTGCTGAATCGTGTTACAGATCCAGCGAGCAATTGTCTGCTTTGAATAAGGAGCGCCAACCTTGTTGGCCGCATACAGAACAAACAGAGCTTCTGTCTTCCTGATCCTAGCTGTTCTGGTCACATAAATCTTCAAAGCCCTGACCACATCCAGGGACTCGGAATCCTCCAAGTCCCGTGTAGCCACAGGCACGACAATAGGTTGGTTCATATGAAAAGTTGAGACCACCTTGGGCAGAAATTGAGGATGAGTCCTCAACTCTGCCCTATCCACGTGAAAAATCAGGTATGGGCTTTTATATGAGTATGGGCTAAGGCCAACAACATGACCACTTTCCAAGTGAGGTATTTCAACTCCACTGTTTTGAATGGTTCAAACCCAGGTGACTTGAGGAAACTTAATACCACGTTAAGATCCCAAGGCGCCACCGGAGGTACAAAGGGAGGCTGAATATGCAGCACGCCCTTCACAAAAGTCTGCACTTCAGGAAGAGAAGCCAATTCTCTTTGAAAGAAAATGGATAAGGCCGAAATTTGGACCTTTATGGACCCTAATTTCAGGCCCAAATTCACTCCCGTTTGAAGGAAGTGAAGCAGACGGCCCAAATGGAACTCCTCCGTAGGAGCAGCTCTGGCCTCACACCAAGAAACATATTTCCGCCATATACGGTGATAATGTTTCGATGCCACATCCTTCCTAGCCTTGATCAGGGTAGGAATGACCTCCTCCGGAATCCTTTTTTCCGCTAGGATCCAGCTTTCAACCGCCATGCCGTCAAACGCAGCCGCGGTAAGTCTTGGAATAGACAGGGCCCCTGCTGCAGCAGGTCCTGCCTTAGAGGAAGAGGCCACGGATCTTCTGTGAGCAACTCTTGCAGATCCGGATACCAAGTCCTCCTTGGCCAATATGGAACAATGAGAATTGTTCTGACCCTTCTTAGTCCTATTAATCTCAACACCTTGGGTATGAGAGGCAGAGGAGGAAACACATAGACCGATCTGAACACCCATGGTGTCACCAGAGCGTCTACCGCTACCGCCTGAGGGTCTCTTGACCTGGCGCAATACCTCTTTAGCTTTTTGTTGAGACGGGACGCCATCATGTCTATTTGAGGCAGTCCCCACCGATCCAGGATCTGTGTGAAGACTTCTTGATGAAGTCCCCACTCTCCCGGATGCAGGTCGTGCCTGCTGAGGAAGTTCGCCTCCCAGTTGTCCACCCCCGGGATGAACACTGCTGATAGCGCGCTTACATGGCCTTCCGCCCAGCGCAGAATCCTGGACGCCTCTGCCATGGCCACTCTGCTTCTTGTGCCGCCTTGGCGGTTTACATGAGCCACTGCCGTGACATTGTCCGACTGAATCAGAACCGGTTTGTTCTGAAGCCATTCCTCCGCCTGGCGTAGGGCGTTGTAAATGGCCCTTAACTCCAGGACATTGATGTGGAGACAAGTCTCTAGGCTTGACCAGAGACCTTGGAAATTTCTTCCCAGTGCGACAGCTCCCCAACTTCAGAGGCTCGCATCCGTGGTCACCAGGATCCAGTCCTGAATGCCGAACCTGCGACCCTCTAGGAGGTGAGCACTGTGCAGCCACCATAGGAGAGATACCCTGGCCCTGGGAGACAGGGTGATCCGTTTCTGCAAATGTAGATGGGACCCGGACCATTTGTCCAATAGGTCCCATTGGAAGGTCCTCGCATGGAACCTGCCGAAGGGGATTGCCTCGTATGAAGCCACCATCTTCCCCAGAACTTTTGTGCAATGATGCACAGAAACCTTTTTTGGTTTTAAAAGGTTCCTGACCAGGGCTATGAGCTCCTGAGCCTTCTCCACCGGAAGAAAAACTCTTTTTTGGTCTGTGTCTAGAATCAGGCCCAAAAAGGTCAGACGCGTTGCAGGTACTAGCTGGGATTTCGGTAAATTGAGAATCCAACCGTGCCTCTGCAACGTCTTCACGGACAGAGACACGCTGTCCAGCAACTTCTCCCGAGATCTCGCCTTTATAAGGAGATCGTACGGGATAATTGTGACTCCCTGCTTGCGCAGGAGCACCATCATTTCCGCCATTACCCTGGTGAAAATTCTCGGGGCCGTGGAAAGACCAAACGGCAACGTCTGAAATTGGTAATGACAATCCTGTACTGCAAATCTCAAACGCCTGGTGAGGGGGGAAAATCGGAACATGAAGGTACGCATCCTTTATGTCCAGGGACACCATCCAATCCCCTCCCTCCAGGCTGGCGATGACCATTCTGAGCGATTCCATCTTGAACTTAAACCTCTTCAAGTACAGGTTCAGGGATTTTAGATTTAGAATGGGTCTGACCGAACCGTCCGGTTTGGGTACCACAAACAGGGATGAATAATACCCCTCTCCTTGCTGGAGATGAGGAACCTTGATTATCACCTGTTGAATGTACAATTTGTGAATTGCCGCTAACACTAGCTCCCTCTCTGACGAGGAAGCTGGCAGAGCCGATTTGAAAAACCGGCGAGGGGGCATGTCTTCGAATTCCAGTCTGTATCCCTGGGAAACATTCTCTATTGCCCAGGGATCCACCTGTGATTGAGCCCAGACGTGGCTGAAAAGACGAAGACGTGCCCCCACTTGATCTGACCCCCCCCCCCCCCCCCCCGGAAAGCCCCAGCGTCATGCTGTGGACTTTGCGGAAGTAGGGGAGGACTTCTGCTCCTGGGAACTAGCTGAGTGCAGCCTTTTTCCCTTGCCTTTACCTCTGGCAACGAAGGACGATCCTCGTACCTTCTTGTTTCTATTGGAACGAAAGGACTGCATTTGATAATGTGGTACCTTCTTAGAATGCTGCGGGGGAACATAAGGTAAAAAAATAAGATTTTACTTACCGATAAATCTATTTCTCGGAGTCCGTAGTGGATGCTGGGGTTCCTGAAAGGACCATGGGGAATAGCGGCTCCGCAGGAGACAGGGCACAAAAAGTAAAGCTTTTCCAGATCAGGTGGTGTGCACTGGCTCCTCCCCCTATGACCCTCCTCCAGACTCCAGTTAGGTACTGTGCCCGGACGAGCGTACACAATAAGGGAGGATTTTGAATCCCGGGTAAGACTCATACCAGCCACACCAATCACACCGTACAACTTGTGATCTAAACCAAGTTAACAGTATGATAACAGCGGAGCCTCTGAAAGATGGCTTCCTTCAACAATAACCCGAATTAGTTAACAATAACTATGTACAATTATTGCAGATAATCCGCACTTGGGATGGGCGCCCAGCATCCACTACGGACTCCGAGAAATAGATTTATCGGTAAGTAAAATCTTATTTTCTCTATCGTCCTAGTGGATGCTGGGGTTCCTGAAAGGACCATGGGGATTATACCAAAGCTCCCAAACGGGCGGGAGAGTGCGGATGACTCTGCAGCACCGAATGAGAGAACTCCAGGTCCTCCTTAGCCAGAGTATCAAATTTGCAAAATTTTACAAACGTGTTCTCCCCTGACCACGTAGCTGCTCGGCAAAGTTGTAATGCCGAGACCCCTCGGGCAGCCGCCCAAGATGAGCCCACCTTCCTTGTGGAGTGGGCCTTTACAGATTTAGGCTGTGGCAGGCCTGCCACAGAATGTGCAAGTTGGATTGTGCTACAGATCCAACGAGCAATCGTCTGCTTAGACGCAGGAGCACCCATCTTGTTGGGTGCATACAATATAAACAACGAGTCAGATTTTCTGACTCCAGCTGTCCTTGCAATATATATTTTTAATGCTCTGACAACGTCCAGTAACTTGGAGTCCTCCAAGTCACTTGTAGCCGCAGGCACTACAATAGGCTGGTTCAGATGAAATGCTGACACCACCTTAGGGAGAAAATGCGGACGAGTCCGCAGTTCTGCCCTGTCCGAATGGAAAATCAGATATGGGCTTTTGTAAGATAAAGCTGCCAGTTCTGACACTCTCCTGGCCGAAGCCAGGGCTAGAAGCATGGTCACTTTCCATGTGAGATATTTCAAATCCACCTTCTTTAGTGGTTCAAACCAATGAGATTTTAGAAAGTCCAAAACCACATTGAGATCCCACGGTGCCACTGGAGGCACCACAGGAGGCTGTATATGTAGCACTCCCTTAACAAAGGTCTGGACTTCAGGGACTGAAGCCAATTCTTTTTGAAAGAAAATCGACAGGGCCGAAATTTGAACCTTAATAGATCCCAATTTGAGACCCATAGACAATCCTGATTGCAGGAAATGTAGGAATCGACCCAGTTGAAATTCCTCCGTCGGAGCACTCCGATCTTCGCACCACGCAACATATTTTCGCCAAATTCGGTGATAATGTTGCACGGTTACTTCCTTCCTTGCTTTAATCAAAGTAGGAATGACTTCTTCCGGCATGCCTTTTTCCTTTAGGATCCGGCGTTCAACCGCCATGCCGTCAAACGCAGCCGCGGTAAGTCTTGAAACAGACAGGGACCCTGCTGAAGCAAGTCCCTCCTTAGAGGTAGAGGCCACGGATCTTCCGTGATCATCTCTTGAAGTTCCGGGTACCAAGTCCTTCTTGGCCAATCCGGAACCACTAGTATCGTCCTTACGCCTCTTTGCCGTATAATTCTCAATACTTTTGGTATGAGAGGCAGAGGAGGAAACACATACACCGACTGGTACACCCAAGGCGTTACCAGCGCGTCCACAGCTATTGCCTGCGGATCTCTTGACCTGGCGCAATACCTGTCCAGTTTTTTGTTGAGGCGAGACGCCATCATGTCCACCATTGGTCTTTCCCAACGGGTTACCAGCAAGTGGAAGACTTCTGGATGAAGTCCCCACTCTCCCGGGTGAAGATCGTGTCTGCTGAGGAAGTCTGCTTCCCAGTTGTCCACTCCCGGGATGAACACTGCTGACAGTGCTATCACATGATTCTCTGCCCAGCGAAGAATCCTTGCAGCTTCTGCCATTGCACTCCTGCTTCTTGTGCCGCCCTGTCTGTTCACATGGGCGACTGCCGTGATGTTGTCCGACTGGATCAACACCGTTTTTCCCTGAAGCAGAGGTTCTGCCTGGCTTAGAGCATTGTATATTGCTCTTAGTTCCAGAATGTTTATGTGAAGAGACGCTTCCAGGCTCGTCCATACTCCCTGGAAGTTTCTTCCTTGTGTGACTGCTCCCCAGCCTCTCAGGCTGGCGTCCGTGGTCACCAGGATCCAATCCTGTATGCCGAATCTGCGGCCCTCCAATAGATGAGCACTCTGCAACCACCACAGAAGAGACACCCTTGTCCTTGGAGACAGGGTTATCCGCAGGTGCATCTGAAGATGCGACCCTGACCATTTGTCCAACAGATCCCTTTGGAAAATTCTTGCGTGGAATCTGCCGAATGGAATTGCTTCGTAAGAAGCCACCATTTTTCCCAGGACTCTTGTGCATTGATGTACAGACACCTTTCCTGGTTTTAGGAGGTTCCTGACAAGCTCGGATAACTCCTTGGCTTTTTCCTCCGGGAGAAAAACCTTTTTCTGAACCGTGTCCAGAATCATCCCTAGGAACAGCAGACGAGTTGTCGGCATTAACTGGGATTTTGGAATATTCAGAATCCACCCGTGCTGTTTTAGCACTTCTTGCGACAGTGCTAATCCCATCTCTAGCTGTTCTCTGGACCTTGCCCTTATTAGGAGATCGTCCAAGTATGGGATAATTAATATGCCTTTTCTTCGAAGAAGAATCATCATCTCGGCCATTACCTTTGTAAAGACCCGAGGTGCCGTGGACAATCCGAACGGCAGCGTCTGAAACTGATAGTGACAGTTTTGTACAACGAACCTGAGGTACCCCTGGTGTGAGGGGTAAATTGGAACGTGGAGATACGCATCCTTGATGTCCAAGGATACCATAAAGTCCCCCTCTTCCAGGTTCGCTATCACTGCTCTGAGTGACTCCATCTTGAACTTGAACATCTTTATGTACAGGTTCAAGGACTTCAGATTTAGAATAGGCCTTACCGAGCCATCCGGCTTCGGTACCACAAAAAGAGTGGAATAATACCCCTTCCCTTGTTGTAGAAGAGGTACCTTGACTATCACCTGCTGAGAGTACAGCTTGTGAATGGCTTCCAAAACCGTCTCCCTTTCGGAGGGGGACGTTGGTAAAGCAGACTTCAGGAAACGGCGAGGTGGATCTGTCTCTAATTCCAACCTGTACCCCTGAGATATCTGCAGGATCCAGGGATCTACCTGCGAGTGAGCCCACTGCGCGCTGTAATTTTTGAGACGACCACCCACCGTCCCCGAGTCCGCTTGAGAAGCCCCAGCGTCATGCTGAGGCTTTTGTAGAAGCCGGGGAAGGCTTCTGTTCCTGGGAAGGAGCTGCCTGTTGCTGTCTCTTCCCTCGACCTCTGCCTCGTGGCAGATATGAATAGCCCTTTGCTCTCTTATTTTTAAAGGAACGAAAGGGCTGCGGTTGAAAAGTCGGTGCCTTTTTCTGTTGGGGAGTGACTTGAGGTAGAAAGGTGGATTTCCCGGCTGTAGCCGTGGCCACCAAATCTGATAGACCGACTCCAAATAACTCCTCCCCTTTATACGGCAAAACTTCCATATGTCGTTTTGAATCCGCATCGCCTGTCCACTGTCGCGTCCATAAAGCTCTTCTGGCCGAAATGGACATAGCACTTACCCGTGATGCCAGTGTGCAGATATCCCTCTGTGCATCACGCATATAAAGAAATGCATCCTTTATTTGTTCTAACGACAGTAAAATATTGTCCCTGTCCAGGGTATCAATATTTTCAATCAGGGACTCTGACCAAACTACCCCAGCACTGAACATCCAGGCAGTCGCTATAGCTGGTCGTAGTATAACACCTGCATGTGTGTATATACTTTTTTGGATATTTTCCATCCTCCTATCTGATGGATCTTTAAGTGCGGCCGTCTCAGGAGAGGGTAACGCCACTTGTTTAGATAAGCGTGTTAGCGCCTTGTCCACCCTAGGAGGTGTTTCCCAGCGCTCCCTAACCTCTGGCGGGAAAGGGTATAATGCCAATAATTTCTTTGAAATTATCAGCTTTTTATCAGGGGCAACCCACGCTTCATTACACACGTCATTTAATTCTTCTGATTCAGGAAAAACTATAGGTAGTTTTTTCACACCCCACATAATACCCTGTTTAGTGGTACCTGTAGTATCAGCTAAATGTAACGCCTCCTTCATTGCCAAAATCATATAACGTGTGGCCCTACTGGAAAATACGGTTGATTCGTCACCGTCACCACTGGAGTCAGTGCCTGTGTCTGGGTCTGTGTCGACCGACTGAGGCAAAGGGCGTTTCACAGCCCCTGACGGTGTTTGAGTCGCCTGGACAGGCACTAATTGATTGTCCGGCCGTCTCATGTCGTCAAACGACTGCTTTAGCGTGTTGACACTATCCCGTAGTTCCATAAATAAAGGCATCCATTCTGGTGTCGACTCCCTAGGGGGTGACATCCTCATATTTGGCAATTGCTCCGCCTCCACACCAATATCGTCCTCATACATGTCGACACACACGTACCGACACACAGCAGACACACAGGGAATGCTCCTAACGAAGACAGGACCCACTAGCCCCTTGGGGAGACAGAGGGAGAGTTTGCCAGCACACACCAAAAGCGCTATATATAACAGGGATAGCCTTATAATAAGTGCTCCCTTATAGCTGCTTTATATATATCAAAATATCGCCATAAATTTGCCCCCCCTCTCTGTTTTACCCTGTTTCTGTAGTGCAGTGCAGGGGAGAGACCTGGGAGCCGTCCTGACCAGCGGAGCTGTGAGAGGAAATGGCGCCGTGTGCTGAGGAGATAGGCCCCGCCCCTTTTCCGGCGGGCTCGTCTCCCGCTATTTAGTGAATCCAGGCAGGGGTTAAATATCTCCATATAGCCTCTGGGGGCTATATGTGAGGTATTTTTAGCCTTTATATAGGTTACATTTGCCTCCCAGGGCGCCCCCCCCCAGCGCCCTGCACCCTCAGTGACTGCGTGTGAAGTGTGCTGAGAGGAAAATGGCGCACAGCTGCAGTGCTGTGCGCTACCTTTAGAAGACTGCAGGAGTCTTCAGCCGCCGATTCTGGACCTCTTCTGACTTCAGCATCTGCAAGGGGGCCGGCGGCGCGGCTCCGGTGACCATCCAGGCTGTACCTGTGATCGTCCCTCTGGAGCTGATGTCCAGTAGCCAAGAAGCCAATCCATCCTGCACGCAGGTGAGTTCACTTCTTCTCCCCTCAGTCCCTCGTTGCAGTGATCCTGTTGCCAGCAGGACTCACTGTAAAATAAAAAACCTAAGCTAAACTTTTTCTAAGCAGCTCTTTAGGAGAGCCACCTAGATTGCACCCTTCTCGGCCGGGCACAAAAATCTAACTGGAGTCTGGAGGAGGGTCATAGGGGGAGGAGCCAGTGCACACCACCTGATCTGGAAAAGCTTTACTTTTTGTGCCCTGTCTCCTGCGGAGCCGCTATTCCCCATGGTCCTTTCAGGAACCCCAGCATCCACTAGGACGATAGAGAAATTCGATTTACCGTCCTTACCAGTAGAGACTAGGTCCGAGAGGCCTTCTCCAAACAACTCCTCCCCCTTGTACGGCAATGACTCCATATGCCGCTTCGAGTCGGCGTCTCCCGTCCACTGTCGGGTCCACAAGAGTCGCCTAGCAGAAATAGACATAGCGTTTATTCTGGAGCTTAGTAAACAAATGTCTCTCTGAGCATCCCTCATATACAAGGCAGCATCTCTGATATGCTCAATGGTCATTAGAATGGTATCCCTATCTAAGGTGTCAATCTCCGTAGATAAGGAGTCTGCCCATGCCACGACAGCACTACAAACCCAGGCCGACGCCATGGCCGGTCTAACGATAGTTCCTGAATGTGTGTAAATGTGCTTCATGGTAATTTCCTGCTTGCGATCAGCAGGATCCTTGAGGAAGCAGTATCCTGAGAAGGCAGTGCCACCTTCTTGGATAAGCGTGTCAGCGCCTTGTCTACTTTAGGCGCAGATTCCCATCGTATCCGATCCTTCTGTGGAAAAGGATACGCCATGAGAATCCTTTTGGGAACCTGTAGTCTCAGACCCGGGGATTCCCAAGTCTTTTCGCATAATTCGCTTAGCTCAAATGAGGACGGAAACGTGACCTTTAAACATGTGAACCCTCGTGTCAGGGACAGGGGGTTCCTCCGTGATATGCAAAACCTCTTTTATGGCAATAATCATGTACCTAATACCTTTTGCCACCTTCGGCTGTAATTTTGCATCCTCATAGTCGACACTAGAGTCAGTATCTGTGTCGGTATCTGTGTCAGCGACCTGGGATATGGGGCGCTTTTGAGACCCTGAAGGTCCTGGCTCCACAGGGACAGGCACGGGCTGGCTACCTGACTGACCCCTAGCTTCAGCCTTGTCTAATCTTTTATGCAGAAGATTTACATTTGCATTCAAGACATTTAGCATATCCACCCAGTCCGGTGACATTCAAGCACTCCCCCTCCACATTAAGCGAGCCTTCCTCATCAAACATGTCAACACACACGTACCGACACACCACACACACCCAGGGAAACTTTTCTGAAGACAGTATCCCGAGAGGCCCTTTGGAGAGACAGAGAGTATGCCAGCACACACCCCAGCGCAACAACCTGGAGACCAACACAGAATGCTTTTCCCCAGCAGCGCTGTATTATACTGTATCCGCCAATTATGTGCCCCCCCCCCTCTTTTTAAACCCCCTTCACCGTGTGTAAGCAGGGGGGAGAGTCTGGGGAGCTTCCTCTCAGTATTCTGTGGAGAAAAAAATGGCGCTGGTGAGTGCTGAGGGAGAAGCCCCGCCCCCTCGGCGGCGGGCTTCTATCCCGCTCAAAATCGTGAAAAAATGGCGGGGGCTCAATTATATACATGTACAGTACCCAGCGGTACATGTATATACCGATTTGCCATCCAAGAGTTGTTACTATTGCTGTCCAGGGCCCCCCCTTGCCTGTTGCCAGCAGTGCTCCCTGTGAAAAAGTAAAAATCGAAACAAAAATAGGATTTTGGTACTTACCAGGTAAATCCTTTTCTTTGAATCCATAGGGGGCACTGGAGTACTCTTGGGATATGGACGGCTTAGCAGAAACAAAGGCACTGAATATTTAAATTTAGAACTCTCCACCCCTCCATATCCCCGAGTACCTCAGTGTAGTACCTCAGTGTTTTTTACTGAGCCGAACAGGAACTATAGAGAGGTTGACAATGGAGAATTCCTATAACCTAACGGACAACAACAAAGTTGACACATAACGTTACTGACAACGAAACAGTTGACACCATAACCGATAGAACCTTATAATTTGAACCAGTCGGTGAAAATGTGTTACCATAAGATCCCCTGAGCTTAATACAACCCAGGTAAAACTGCTCTGGCTGGGCGTCCAGTGCCCCCTATGGATTCAAAGAAAAGGATTTACCTGGTAAGTACCAAAATCCTATTTTCTTTTTCATCCACTAGGGGTCACTGGAGTACTCTTGGGACGTACCAAAGCTTCCCCCATGGGCGGGAGAGCTGTTTGACACCTGTAACACTAGGCGGCCAAAGCTAGATGCTGATGCCGCAAACGTATCAAACTTGTAAAAGCGCACAAACGTGTGCACTGAAGACCATGTAGCCGCACGGTCAAGCTGCGTCGTAGAAGCTCCACGACCAGCTGGCCATGACGTTCCCACAGAACCTGTGGGATGAGCTATTACTGATGTAGGCGACTGTAACCTAGCCTTAAGGTAAGCCTGACGTATAGTCAGTTTTATCCATCTGGATAAGGTCTGCTGAGAAGCTGACCCACCCCACTTGGCAGCATCATAGAGAACAAACAACGTATCCGCATTACGAACCGTAGACGTTCGGAACATATAAACGCGTAATGCGCGTACCACATTCAGAATTCTAGAATGTGCTGTCAACACAGGAACCACTATTGGTTGATTGATGTGAAAAAATGACACTAGCTTTGGTAAGAAATCGTGATTCGTCCGAAGTTCTGCTGTCATCAGGAAACACCAAATACGGTGGCTTGCATGACAAGGCACCCAAATTTGAAAAACGTTTTCCAAGTGAGAAACTTAATATCCACTTGCTGTAAGGGTTCAAAATATGAAAACTGTAAGAAATCTGAACCCAGATTCAAGTCCCATGGCGCTGTAGGTGGGATAAATGGAGGCTGTACTCTGAGGACACCCTGCAGAAAGGTGTGTACCGACGGCAATAGAGCCAATCGTCTTTGAAAATAAATTGACAACACAGATACCTGCACCTTCAGTGTAGATAAACGCAATCCTCCATCCAACCCCGTCTGTAAAAATAACAGAATACGGGTAACTTGAAAGATGATGTCGGAAACTTCCGAGCTTCACACCAACCTATATAAGCACGCCAAATTCTGTAATAATGAGCTGCCGTAACCGGCTTCCTAGCTCGTAACATGGTTGGTATAACCGATACTGTAATGCCCTCTCTTCTTAAGAGGGCGGTCTCAACAACCACCCTGTCAACCGCAGCCGCGCTAAATAGGGGTAAAAGAACGGCCCCTGTTGTAACGGGTTGGACGTAGTATGAGTGGGCAAGGATCGTCTGCGAGTAGTCCTCGGAGATTCGAGAACCAAACTCTCCGAGACCCATGAGATATCACTAGTATGACTGTGACGGACTCTCTTATGATCCGTTTTAGCAACGGAGAGAGCAGCGGAAAACGGTGGAAACAGATACACGAGGCTGTACGGCCACGCGATTGTGAGAGCATCCACCGCCACTGCCCTTGGGATCTGTCGTTCTGGACACATACTGGGCGTTTGTAATTGTGGCGAGATGGCATCATGTCCACCTGAGGGTAACCCCACCTGTGGACCAACATGTGAACCACCTCTGGATTTAATGCCCAGTCTCCTGGATGAAAATCCCGACGGCTGAGATCATCTGTCTAGCAGATGTCCACTCCCGGAATGAACCCAGTCGACAATATCACCTTGTGGTATTCTGGGCAATTGAGGATTCGAGCTACTTCCCGCATTGCCATGCGGCTTCTCGTTCCTCCCTGGTTGTTGTGTATGCGACTGCCGTCGCGTTGTCTGACTGCACTTGGACAGTCTGAGAGCGAAGCATGTAGTGCAATGTAAATTGCACGGAGTTCCAGGACATTTATAGACAGCAATCTGTTGTGATCCGTTTAGAAACCCTGTCGCTGACCATTTTAAACTACAACTCCCCAACCTCTGAGACTCTCGCCCAGAGTAGAGACACCCTCGCTTCCCTGTGGGAAATCTGCCTATGTGAGGGCGACTACTGCTGTTGAAATGGACGCGAGTGAAAACCTCCGAACTGAAGCGCTTCGAAAGCCCATCATTGTTCCTAATAGGCGAATACACAAATGTACCGATAGTGTGCGTGGCTTGAGCACTAATTGTACCAGATGGCGTATAATCTGTTCTTTCTGGTGTAGTAGGTAAATTCTTTGATTTACCGTATCTGGAAACATACCTAGGAATTGAAGTCGTTGAGACGGAATTAGATGCGATTGTTTTTGAACTTGACACTGCAACCGTGGTGTACGTTAGCAGCGCAAGTCGGAGGAGCATCTGTTGAGACGGAGCTCTTATGAGCAGATCGTCTAAGTATGGAACGATTGTCACTGCCAGAGATCTGAGATGAGCTATCATCACAAACATCACTTTGGTGCATACCCGAGGCGCTGACAAGAGGCCAAACGGTAGAACCTGAAACGGTTAATGGTTGTGGCGTATTGCAAAACGCAAGAACCTGTGATGAGGTGACCAAACCGGAATGTGTAAGTACGCATCCTGGAGATCAAGCGCAATCATGCAATCTTGTGGCTCCAAATATGCAAATACTAACCGCAGAAAATCCATTTTCAATCTGTAGTAAGTGACTTGCTGATTGAGACTGCGACGGAGCCCTCCGGCTTCGGTACCTCAAACAGACGGGAATAATAACCCTGACTTTGTTGGTGTACCAGGCCTGGAATTAAAAACTGCTGAAACCAGCAGAGACTGAATGGCAACCTGCCAAAACGCCTTATTTCGTCCGACAGAGGCAGTCCTGTCTTTTAACCCTAAATAGCGGATACATCCATGAGTGGATGGCTGGAAACCCGGCAAATGTAACGTGTAAAGGCGCTACCACAATTGAAAATTCGAGATGGGCTGAGAGCCCGTCAAGCCACTGGCTTGTTGTGACTTTAGCGTTACAAGGCGTGACTGTTTTTGTACCACAGCCTTGAAAAGACTTAAGTCTAAAGGCTTTAAACGCCGGACCAGAGTATTTCCGTCTTGATACCGGAGGCGGCAATGGCTAGACTTTTCCCTGAAATATGCATTTGTCAAATTTAGGACCAAACAACTTCTGGCCTTGTCGTGCTGAAACTAGCGACGATGAAAAACGAGAAGCGAGGTAACAGGCGGCAGCAGACGCTGTACAGAGATACTCAGTAGCTTCTTATTAACGATAAGTATAACGTGATCGTCATTGTTTCCATACACAGAGCGCCCTAGTGACCCAAATGTATCTTGGGACTTTATAAGGTTTGACACAGACAAATTCACCAATGGCGGATTCTCCAATTTAGATGTCACTGTGTGGAAACGGGTAAATAGCCTTAAATCTTAGTAAGATATCCTAAATAAGAAACCCATTGAAGATCTGTCGTTTAGTAAATACGACGGATTAGATGTTAGAGGCTCCTTAGTCTCTGTAAATTTCAGAGACTGACTCACTGGTCATTAGCAATGTATGGTTGTCAAAACCCGCACTATCTGACTGTCTAATGTGCCCTCCTCACTCGTATTTAGCGCTGTGAGGTTTGACATAGAATTGTCAGACTGCAACATAGAAGAAAATGTTTAAATTATAAGACCAGTTAAATTAACCCCCTGGTATCCAAAGTGAAGTTGGACCTTTGGAAAGGCTGAGACTCCTCCGTTCAAGCTGGCGGAGTCACTTCCGAGACTCCGATCTTACCACTCCTGTCGAGCGGAGTCAATTTGAATTGCCAATGCTTAACATAGGATCTGGGAATGAACCGGCTTCCGGAGTGGAAACCTACAAAACATACTGAACATGTGGTAGATTTATGTCCAGACATTGTTTAAAAGTATTTTTAGTCTGTGCTGGAGCCTTACTCCTTATGCATAGACACAACACAATAGCCAAAGGACAGACACTTGCACGACTCAGTAAAATTATTACTTAAGGTGTGTAATATATATCTATCTATTTATGGCCGAAATGCAGTTCACATGGCCAGCCTATGTGAAACCTGAACCAAAATTCCCACTAACACCCCTGCGCCTCCGGTGGAGTAGAGATGTAGGGCAGGAATGTTCTGGAATTACAAACTGGAAGAAGCAGGAAGCATGGTTAAAATGGCCCCCATGCCATGCTTACACTGATAATCACAGGACAGGTTACAATTGCTACAGTGTTAATATAGGCTCAATAGCCTATTATACAGTGATAATCACAGGCAGGCCACAATACATGCTCTAGTGTTAATATAGGCTCAATAGTCTATTACACAGTGAAAATCACAGGCAGTTTACAATACATGCCTCCAGTATTAATATAGGCTCAATAGCCTATTATACATTAACTCTGCCTGCTGTTTATATAGGTATGGCAGCCCTTTACATTCCCTTGTAGCCGCGCTGTAATCAGCCAGATTCCCCCCCCCCCCCCTTCCCCCTGTACTCCCTGTAGCGCTGTGTCTCAGCGGGGAGCGCCGGGAAGTCTTTGCAGGGAGGCGAGGGTCACTTCTTGCCTAGCAGCGGAGGTCAGATGGCTGGAGCGGCGCGTAGCGGCTTCCGGCGTCGCTAGCCGAGCTGCGGCGGTTCTCCCCCTCTCAGCGCTGGCACCAATACAGCACTGACGGAGCGTCTGGGGCGGCCGGACGGTGCTGGGGCGGCCGGACGGAGCGGCTGAGGCGGCCGGACGGAGCGGCTGGGGCGGGCGGCTGTATGAGCGGCGGCATTACAACACTGACCCCACACAGCGGGGCGGCAGCCTGCGCTGACGGCCCCGTTTCCCCAGCATACCTTGTTGTAGGGAGGCCTGCGACGGGCTTCTAACTGTAAGCTCAGAGCTCTTACGGTCATGGCTGCGACGGGGCTTCTATTTGTAAGCTCCGTCCAGCTCTTCAGGTCATGGCTGCGACGGGGCTTCTATCTGTAAGCTCTGTCCAGCTGTTGCAGGAGACAGTGGGCTGCCTGTGGCTGTGAGGGTGCTCTTTGTGAGGACCGACACGCCATGCGCTGTCCGTGCAGCGGCACTATCCCGGACCCATGTTTTTCCAGAAACTGGGAAGGGATGTGCTAAGTGAAAAAAGTAAAATGTAAAAGTAAAAATGAAAAATTTATAAAATCTTCCACAAAGTGTGGGAACTCCACACAAGCCTTGTTAGTGCTGTGAGCACAGAAAAAACACTGAGGTACTACACTGAGGTACTCGGGGATATGGAGGGGTGGAGAGTTCTAAATTTAAATATTCAGTGCCTTTGTTTCTGCTAAGCCGTCCATATCCCAAGAGTACTCCAGTGACCCCTAGTGGATGAAAAAGAAAATGCTTTCTGTAGCAAAGAACTCAAGAGAGCTCCCTGCAGTGCGCCCTTCATCCTCTGGGCACAGTGTATAACTGAGGTCTGGAGGAGGGACATAGAGGGAGGAGCCAGTGCACACCCAGAATCCAAAGCCTTCTTAAAGTGCCCTTTCTCCTGCGGAGCCCGTCTATTACCCATGGTCCTTACAGAGTCCCCAGCATCCTCTAGGACGTTAAGAGAAATATAAAAAATATGGGTTGGGTGTCATCTGCTTAATCCTAAAATATATATTTTTTAAATCAAAATTTGATTAAAAACACAAAAGAAAAACAAAAGCTGGGAAGTTATGCTGTGAATGTATAACTCTTACCAAACAGCCAAGTACCATTACCCAGTTGGCCAAACTGAAGACTTGATGGATGGTACAGTATGTACTAATAGACATCGCCGTCCATTGTCAAGATGCTAATCGCATATGTACTAACCCATGCGATTAGCATTGCTAAGAACAGCTCTTCCGATAAGAGCTGTCCACCGCGATCCCCGGCGGCTACCTGACTTCCGGGTTTCGCTCCCGGGAGTCAGTCTGCGCTTGCGCAGAATGACAGGGCCGGCTGCGGGGCATGCTGGGAGGGATCCGGTCGCATCCCTCACACCAGCGCTGCGGAGAGAAGCCCATAGGCTTCTACGGGGTATTGCCAGCAAAAGCTGCCAATCCCCTCCGCGGCGGCCAAGGCTTTGTACATTAGGAAAATGCGGTAAACGGGGGTTTACCGCATTTTCCGCTTAGTACATCCCTCCCAATAGCTTTCAAGAAGCTCCATAAAACAAAATGCTTTACGTACACATATAGGGTTGCATAACATCAAGTATAGACTATGAGGTTAAAACTGATATTATGGAAATTGGTTTCTGAGAGGTGGCACTTCCAGAAAGCTAATCCTCAACTTCAATATGTACAAATTTATAAATGTATAATGTTGACCTGAATCTTTGCTAATTTGGGACATAACTTGGATGTAACTTAATGAAAATATGAAACAATATGACCTCTAGGGGGTGTATTCAATACCTGTCGGACCCTTTCCGACAGAAAGGATCCGACAGGTCAGTATTCTATGAGCTGCCAAATCAGACTGTCTGATTTGGCCGCTTGAGACACCTGTCACAACTAGTACCTTGGAAGGCAGACGTCAGGCGGGGAGGCAGATGTCTGGCGGGCGGGTCCTCTACTCACCCATCCCCGCTCCATGCCGTGCTGCTGCTGTTTCCTCTCCTCACCCGGTCGCACCACTACTAATCCATCCCCGCCACATGCTCGCCATCATGACGTGGCCCTGCATTGAATAGGTCGGAACCCCTTCCGACCTAAATCTATTGGAAGCTGCCATCTTTCTGACAAGACGGCAGCTTCCAACACTTATTGAATACACCCTTGGTCTAGTAATTTAAAGAAATGATCACTCATTTCATATACTATCATATATGTCTTTCAGTAAGACTCTCTAAAACCCGTTAGCTATAATTTTAAAAAACAGAAAAATAGAAAACAAACCTAAAACTAATAATAATTATAATAAAAACACCTAAGACACATAGGAGACAAAAAATAATACATCTTCACACTCTGATATTAACTTTGCAGAGAGAAGAAGATAAATGTTAAGAGCAAAGACATTTCTTTTACAGAATATTCTTTTATTATTAATCCTTTCTGGAGGTGACTGGGAAATAACACCATAAAAAAAAAAAAAAACACAACAGGAAAAAAAGCCAAAACTCATCAGCTTGCAGACAGTGCAGTCTTCTGGCATAGCCGTGCTAGGAGTCCAGCCATCTGTAGAATAGAATTCACACCCTCTGCAACTTTCATGTGTGTGTAACCAATTTCCTGAAACAAATAAAGTGGCAACAGGCTATTTACAAAATATTAAAAACATTAATGACCATTATAATTAATACATGACAACTGTTAACCTGAATCCTCCATCTAGTTATAACAAATATGGCCCAAGCTTAATGAACAAAGTGTAAAACATTAACCATTACCCATAAGACAAAACAAAACTATTTTTCTGCTTTTACCCCTCTTTCACCAGCAGAATAAGGGGGTGCCACTCCTCTAGTACTGAAGGCCAATTCAGACAGCCAATAGGGTGCAATACTGGATATGCAAGTATCAAGAACCATGGGTAGTAACCGAAGACAGACAAATTCTACATCAGTCTGCCAAATTATTAGACAAGAATAGAAGAAAATAGGATATTAATTACCTCCTGGTAAATCCTTTTCTCGTAATCCATAAGGGATATTGGGGAGACTTAATACGATGGGGGTACAAAGGAGCCGGTGCACTTTACATTTCTTTGCTTGGTGCGCTGGCTCCTCCACTCTATGCCCCCTCCCACAGGCAGTTACAGGTAAAACAGTGCCCAAAGGAGAAAGGACATATTTGAGAGAAGGAACATAACAACG
Organism: Pseudophryne corroboree; assembly: GCF_028390025.1. Taxonomy (NCBI): domain Eukaryota; kingdom Metazoa; phylum Chordata; class Amphibia; order Anura; family Myobatrachidae; genus Pseudophryne; species Pseudophryne corroboree. Next base: position 449,614,457 of record NC_086445.1, on the reverse strand, counting down.
AGTGGTGAGATTTATACACCAGCACACCACAAACATATAACAACCAGCAACGGCTTGTAACAGCTGAACAAGTAACCATATGAAAGAGAACCTGCAGAAAAGTCAACGCACAGAGGCGGGCGCCCAATATCCCTTTTGTACGAGAAAAGGATTTACCGGTAGGTAATTAAATTCCTATTTTCTCTAGCATCCATAAGGGATATTGGGAAGACTTCGTATGATGGGGACGTCCCAAAGCATCCAGAACGGGCGGGAACATGCGGAGACTGCTGCAGCACCACCTGGCCAAACTGGGTATCCTCTTTGGCCAGGGTATCAAACTTGTATAACTTAACAAACGTGTTCTTCCCCGACCAGGTAGCAGCTCGGCATAGTTGCAAGGCCGAGACTCCACGGGCAGCCGCCCATAAAGAGCCCACCGATCTTGTAGAGTGGGCCTTCAGAGACTTAGGAACAGGTAAGGCTGCCGACACATAGGCCTGTTGGATAGTAAGTCTAATCCAACGAGCAATGGACTACTTTGAAGCAGGGCAATCCTTTTTCTGCGCATCAGAGAGCACAAACAAGGAATCCGTCTTTCTGATCCAAGTCGTTCGCTTGACATAGATCTTTTAGGCTCGCACAGCAACCAATGCCTCCGAAGGAGCAGAAGTGCTAGAACTGGATGGAACCACAATAGACTGATTCAAGTGAAACACAGAGACAACCTTCGGCAGGAACTGCTGCATAGTCCTGAGCTCCGCTCTGTCCTCGTAAAAAACTAAGTAATGACTTTTACACGATAAGGCCCCCAATTATGAGACACGTCTAGCAGAAGCCATGGCCAGTAACATCACCGTCTTCCACGTGAGGTACTTGTCTTCTACCGTCATCAGAGGTTCAAACCAGGAGGACTGTAGAAATTCCAACACCACATTCAAATGCCAGGGTGCCGTAAGCGGCACAAAAGGAGGTTGTTTGTGGAGCACCCCTTGCAAGAAGGTCTGAACTTCTGGCAACACTACCAATCTCTTCTGAAAGAAAATTGAGAGAGCTGAAATCTGGACCTTAACGGAACCCAGACGTACTGCAAGCCCTTATCCACACCAGCCTGCAGGAAATGTAAGAAACATCCCAAGTGGAACTCTGCAGGCAGATACGTGCGTTCCTCGCAACAAGAGACATATCTTCTCCAGATATGATGATAGTGTTTTGACGACACAGGTTTCTGGGCCGGAACCATTGTAGCAATAACCTTCTTGGAAAGGCCCTTTTGAGCTAGGATGTTCCGCTCAACTTCCATGCCGTCAAACGAAGTCGCCGTAAGTCTGGGTAGACGAGCGGATCTTGTTGAAAAATCTCTCCTCTTAGTGGTAGAGGACAAGGGTCTTCGACGGACATGTCCAGAAGATCCGCGTACCACGTCCTCCAATGCCAATCCAGGGCAATCAGAATTGCCTGGACTCCGATGTCTGATTCGCTTGAGCACCCTTGGGAGCAACGGAATTGGAGGAAACGGGTAGACCAGCCGGTAGGCCAAGGCGACGTCAGTGCATCCACTGCCCTCGCCTGGGGGTCCCTAGTTCGTGAGCAATACCAGTGAAGCTTCTTGCTGAGTCAAGAAGCCATCATGTCTATTTGTGGGCAAACCCACCGGTTGATGATCTGCTGAAAAACACCTGATGGTTGAGTCCCCACTCCTCCGGGTGCAGATCGTGATGACTCAGTAAGTCCGCTTCCCAGTTGTCCACACCCGGAATGAAGATTGCGGACATTGCTCTTGCATTTCTTTCCGCCCAGAGTATCTTTGACACCTCTCACATGCAGGCTCTGCTTTTTGTCCCTCCTTGCCGATTGATGTACACCACCGCCGTGGCATTGTCCGACTGCACCTGGATCGCCCTATCCCGTAGTAGAGGAGACGCCTGAATCAGAGCATTGTTGATAGCCCGAAGATCCAGAATGTTGATTGGAAGTAGGTCCTCTTGGGCAGACCACCTGCCCTGGAACTGCGCCCCTTAGGTGACAGCTCCCCATCCTCTTAGACTCGCATCCGTCGTGAGTATCCAATCCTGAATCCCGAAGCTTGGGCCTTCCAGGAGGTCGGAAGACTGTAGCCACCACAGGAGGGAAATCCTGGCCTGGGGTGACAGCTGAATCATCCGGTGCATCTGAAGATGGGAACTGGTCCACTTGTTCAGTATGTCCAAATGGAAGGGTCTGGCATGGAACCTTCCATACTGTATCGCCTCGTAGGAGGCCACCATCTTTCCCAATAATTTTATGCAAAGATGAACGGAGGCTCGAGCAGGTCTGAGTACCATGCGAACCATTTCCTGGAGTGTTCTCGCTTTATCCACTGGGAGGAACACTCTCTGTGCTACAGTATCCAGTAGCATTCCCAGAAACAGAAGTCTCTGAGACGGTTCCAGGTGGGACTTACACAGATTGAGGATCTACCCGTAGTGAGACGGAAGTTGGATAGTGTGATCTATATGGAGCAATATAAGTTCCCTGGAACTCGCTTTTATAAGAAGATTGTCCAGGTATGGAATTACATTGACCCCCTGGACCCTGAGCTGAAACATAATTTCTGCCATCACCTTCGTGAACACCCTTGGAGCTATAGACAGGTAGTGATGGTAGTGATCGTTCAGCAGGGCAAACCTCAGATAGGCCTAATGAGGCCAAATTGGGATATATGGGCAAGAGTCCTTGATATCCAGGGACACTAGGAATTCCTGTTGTTCCAGGCCTGTGATCACCGCTCTCAAAGATTCCATCTTGAATTTGAAAACCTTCAGGTAAGGATTCAAGGACTTCAGATTCAGAATGGGTCTCACAGACCCGTCTGGTTTCTTAGGTTTTCCTTTGGAGCCTCTAGCTGCGTTGGAGGCCCCTCTGGCCCTAGATCGAAATCTGGAGGACTGAAAGGACAGGAGGAGACGGTCCCGGGTAGGTACGTCTAGCAGGTGGAGCCCCTGAAGGGAGATACGTGGATTTCCCAGCAGTAGCTTTGGAAAGCCATGCGTCCAATTCACCTCCAAAGAGCCATTCACCTGTGAAGGGAAGAGATTCCACATTAGTTTGGAGTCAGCATCAGCAATCCACTGACGTAACCATATGGCTCTGCGCGCAGACACAGCCATAGCCGTGGTACCAGCATTAATATTGCAAATCTCTTTAAGGGAGTTGCAGAGGACTTTTGCCGTGTCCTGACTGAGTCAGGAGAGTAACAGTATTAACTAAGGTCACATCACCCGAGAGACCTTCCTTAATTTGATTAGCCCAGGTATGAATTGCATGCGTCATCCAGCAACCTGCAATGACCGGCCTTTGAGCAACACCTGCAGCAATGTAAATAGATTTTAGAGTGGTCTCAATTTTCCTATGCTCCTGAGGAAGCTGGCAGCAACTAAGACCAGCGATACGCGTCGAGCTTTTACTCTATGACCACAGACATCCCTTCCATCTGCCACTTACTTATCTGACAACAATTGGACTCACACTCCCGCAGGATCCTCCTAAGTGCTACCATCTGGACACCCTGGACATACACCCCTGCTGCCATTGGATCTCAGTTTGCAATTGGAGAACCAAGGGGACTTTGTACTAAGAAACCGGGTAATATCCACAATTTAATTGCATTGAGGACTATTCGGAGGAATGAGCCCTAGTCGGAAATAAGTATTATTTGTTTAATGGGGATAGAAGTGGTCCTACTTGCCTACTTGAGAGACTCTCAAATCTTTTCAAGTCCACTGTACTGAAGCTTTTTAACAGCCATTTATATGGTTAAACTTTTTTTAGTATATATTGTAATAAAATTATGAATTTGTTTTTTTTTACAAATACGCTTATCCGTTCATTATTTGAAACTCAGCCGGCGCCAGTATATATTCTTACCCTAGATCCACTTTTTTCAGGGACTAACCATCCCGATACCGGCAGCCGTTGACAGCGCACTCACCTCTGTAATTTTGTAAATTCAATTTTCCTATCTGTTGGGTCCTTTACTGTAAAGGAGCCCGAAGCAGGGAGTACCGCCTTTTTAGAAAGGCGAGAGACAGACTGCAGGAGATTCTTCCCAGAATTTTCTGCCATCAGGGGCAAAGGGGAATGTATGCAAAAACCGTTTGGACACCTGAAACGTTTTATCTGGATTCTTCCAGGCCATTTTAAATAAGTCATTTAATTCCTTGGATTCAGGAAATGTGACTGCCATGTTATCTTGTGGGAGGAAAAATGACTGCTGATTAGTAGCATCCTCCAGGGGCAGCTATAACACATCCCTTATAGCCAATATGAGGGGCTCAATACCCTGGGTGGGGGTGGGATCCCCACTTATGGGGTCCATATCATCCATGGCGCTGGAGCTACCGCTGTATATTTATAGTGGGGAAGCGGCTCTGCACCTCAAGAGGCCGGTGACCGCCCCCCCCCATAACTCCCACGGTGCAGGTATGCTGTTGCCCAAACAGCATACCAAAATAAATAAAAGTTTAAAAGAAATTGAAGAAAAACTCTGGAGCTAGCAGAGTATGCATCCTCTCCTGAGGGCACTATTTTCTAAACTGACCTGTAGGAGGAGGCATAGAGGGGAGGAGCCAGCACACGCAGTGGAAGAAATTTAAAGTGCACTGGCTCCTTTGGACCCGTTTATACCCCATTGTACTAATTCTGTCCCCAATATCCCTTATGGATGCTAGAGAAACGTGGATTTCCCTACAGTCACTTTGGAAATCCATGTATCCAATTAAACCCCAAAGAGCCATTCCCTAGAAAAGGGGAGATTCCACACTGCGCTTGGATTCTGCGTCCGCTATCCACTGACGCAACCACAAGGCCTTGCGCGCCGACACTGCCATGGCAAAAGTCCTAGCATTAATATTGTCCATCTCCTTAAGCGAGTCACACAGGACACGTCCATTGTCCTGAATGTGCTTCAGGAGCGAGTCACCATAGTGACCAGAGGCATATTCCCGGAGAGCACAATAGGACCGGCCTTTGCGATACACCTGCAGCTGTGTAGATAGACTTAAGTGTAGTCTCTATTTTTCTGTCTCCAGGATCCTTTATGGTAAAGGAGCCTGGGGCAGGCAGCACCGCCTTTTTGACAGTGGAGAGACTGATACATCAACTCCCGGGGGTTCTTCCCAGAATTTCCTACCTTCAGGAGCAAATGAGAAAATGCGCAAAAACTTTTTGGACACTTGGATTTTTCCAGGCCTGTTTGAGTAGGTCATCTAACTCTGTAGTGTCAGGGAAAGCGACAGGCTTGTTTTGTGTAAAGAAAAACAACTGCTGTGACGCAGCGTTCTCTAGAGGGCGCTTTACCACGTCCCGTATAGCCAGAATGAGCGGTTCAATATCCTGAGCAGAAGCGGAATCCCCACTAACGGGATCCAAGTCATCCCCATCCTCCTGTATATCCTCATCTGAATCAAAGAGTAGAGCAGATAAACCACACCTTTGTGGTCCTGAGTTAGAGAGGGGGGCTGTGTAACATATGCCCTAGCAGCTAAGTTTGCAACAGCCTGTTGTAGTAGCTGAGTTTTCTGAACATTAGCAGTGAGTTGTAATAACATATCAGACATCATATTCTTAAGGGCTCCTAGCCAGGAGAGCTATGGACCCTCTCCCCCAGCCCCCTTATTCAGTTGTGAAGATTGGCTGCATTGTGCGCATGAAACAGAATCAGATAATAAGGGAGAAAATCTGGTGTCGCACACACTGCATAGTTTGTTTACCCATGTTCACAGTAAATGACAATGACATACACACACACACACACACACAGTGAAACTTCTCAAGCCTGCCCTTACTGTATGCGAGAGGGAGACAAACAGAGAGAGAGAAGACCAGCACACCCCAGCTACACAGCCCCAGTGAGGCTGTCATCTTATTATATCACAGTGAAACACTAATGATTTCTGTCCTGTATAGGACACAGATTGCGTACAATAGTGTCTCTCCCCCTTTGCTACACCCTGTACCATTTTTCCAGCGTTTTCTGAGTGTCAGGAGGAGCTGTGTGTGCCTGCTGCAGTAAGCAGAGGAAGGCACCAAAATGTCACTGGTCCAGCTCTGAAGTACTGTAGCTCCGCTCCCCCCAATGGCGCCGGAGCTAGAGTTTTTTTTTATGCTGGCAATAACTCCTAAAGTTCTTAAAAACATCACACAAGTGCTAGTTTAAGCCACCACTAGCCATTTTACACAGGGGGCTCTAGCGGGTCCCCCCAGGAGGGTCCCGTATGCTGCGCCCGCGTTCAGCCGCACCATGAACCAGGGGACCCCCTTGCGGTTTGTACTTACCACTGTCACCTTCAGGCATCTGTTAGGGGCGTGCGGCGATTGCGACAGCTAAGGCGCAGTGCCCCGCTTAACAAACAACCTCTCAGGACGGTGGTCCCTGCAGCGGGGAAGCGGCTCGGACACCCCGCAAGGCCGGTGACCGACCCCCCTCTCCAGGTATGCTGTTGCCCAGTGAAGAAATTTAAAGTGCGCCGGCTCCTTTGGACCCATGCTACACCTCCATCATACTAAGTCTCCCCAATACCCCTTATGGATGCTAGATAAATAAATAAAATGCTTTTTATTAAAAAGAGGATGTGCCATTTAATATCACAAGTCAATGATGGAGATACTTGTTTGTAATGTTTTTTAGTCAATTTAATTGTTTTTTTTTTTTTTTAAGAATGTAGTAATTGTGGCAAGGTTCCCACATGTGTAGTAAAATCAAGCATATGTAAAAAAAGACCATAATAAATTCTTATAGGTTTTCCCACCATTGCCCTGGCAGGGCACAGACAAACCATCTTCATAACTGAGCCACCCCCTGCCACCGTGTTGTATACAGGGCAGAAGCGACCCCATGTAAAGTGTGTGAAGGTCCATTACCTTTAGCACCAAGTATGTATTGGCTTGATCCAAAGGAACCTGTAGACATATCTCTAAAAACCACCTCTCGCAGCTAATTATGTAACATCTCTCTTGGTGTTATCATGGAGAATGTAGTATACAGAATATATTTTACCTTAATAAATTCCAGCTTGAGATATTCAGGCATCTGAAAAGTCTTACACACTCGGAAAATATTGCCTATGATATCTTCTGGGGAGTAACCAAGTTTCCAGAGATGAGCTACAATCTGCATAACAAGAGAGTTTATATAAGCTTATCGTCACCATACATCAGTCCTTTCAGATGCATAAAGTTGATGTCAGCAGCAACTGAGACAAGCTTAAATTAGCATGAAAACCAACCCTAGCCATACCCTGTAGTACAGACAGGAAAGTTACCTATAGCTTACAGGTCAGTGGCATGTTTTATGCAAGCTGTCCAACTGGAAGTAGACTAAATGAAAACGTTTGCTTCCAGCAATCAGATCAGATACCAGGAGTTCTCTTCATTGTATCCCGCTACTGGAATAAAATGCAGAATATACCGTGTTCTCCCCAGGGGCACCTTAACAGAGGAGGGGACCCGTGTGCAGACTTCTCTCTGCGGCACTGTAGGTACTGCACATGCGCAGGTCTCTGGAAACATGGTGCCCACTGTGTTCCGGGAGACTAATCTCTAGTGTGCATGCACAGTTCTCCAAAAACATGGCACACACCGTCTTCCCAGAGACAAATCTCTAGTATGCACGCACAGGTCTCTGGGCACATGGTGCCAGCTATGTTCTCGGAGACAAAACTTTACTGCACATGCACAAATCACTGGGAAAATGGCCACCACACCATTTTCTCAGTAATTTCTCCAGCATCAGCAGCAGGACTCCGGAGAGGTAATTAAACATGGGTGCAGGGTGTTCGGTGTGGGCCCCCCTGGGCCCAGGGGCCCATTTGCACCGCACATACTGCACCAATTGTAGAAACGCCTATGGTCCTCTCACATAGAAGTTTCCTCCAATGTTCCTTGGCTCCCTTTTTGAACAGGGTCAACAGATTCAAATTACTTTTAGCCCTTTCTCTACTCTATTTCTGGTCTGGTAAACGGACCTGAGGAATGAAAAACCAAAACACACAGCCCTGCTGTCCAACACAAAAATCCTGCAGTGTTACCATGGAAATAACTTTCATTACTGTATCCAAATTCATTTATAAGTCAGAAAGTAGGAAAAAAGCAAAACAAGTAGTGTAAGTTACAGGACGGCGGGTACAAAGTGTCCCTTGTAGTATATGTTATGGAGATATGACAATCCTGTGTCTCCCACCCTTACTAACTCACCTGTGCATTACCACGGCAATTTGTCTTTGAATCCAGTGATGTCTGCTGGTGACTTTATAAATTGTCTGGGCCCTATGGCAGTGTTACTCAAATGTGGTTCTTTTGGAATCCACACAGTACATGTTTTCCATATTTCCTGGAGAATCAATTGATTAAAATATGCCAATAATTAACACCTGTGTGCCATCTAGATGACATGGAAACATGCACGGGTTGGGTTCTCTAAGGACTAATCTATGCCATAGAAAGACACCAAATAAGGGGTTGGTACGAAATCAGAAGACAGACCGCAGAATCCCGGGCACATTCTGGTAAGAATTTTTACTCTGCCCCCTAACCCCCCACCTGTAGTCTATCCCTAACCCTCCCCCTAGTTCCTAACTCTTACCCCAGTACTTACCTCCGGGATGTGTCAGGATCCAGGCTGCTTGGATTTTGATCGCATCACAAGATAAGAACACAGCAAGTAAGCTTGCATAGCACTGCATTTTATCTCCCTCACATTAGTCCATGATCAGCTACTTACAAAAGACACTAACATCCACATGGGAAGTTTGTGATCACCTTTGCACATGGCTGCAGTCTTATGGAAAATAAAGTGTTTCCCAGGAGACTTTGTGCATGTCCTCCTGTAACTCCTGAATGCATTACTGTGCTTTCCTTTTGGAATTTATATTGTAACCATAAAATAGACTGATTTTCTACTCTTGCCAGCATACCTTTGCCTCACAACTCTGACAACCAATAAACAGACCTCAACACAATCTGAAATCAATTGCCCCTTACTAATACCCCTTTTCCACTAGCTTTTTTAAACACAGGTAAATGCGCGTGTTTTTCCCTAGTGGGAAAGGGTTCCCCGGCAAATTCCCGGATCAAGTGATCCGGGAATCCTACCCGGGTTGAACACGTGGTCAACCGGCTAGCTGTCTAGTGTGAACGGGAGCCGTGTCGAGGTGACGCGGCTCCCGTTCACAGTGCATAGGGAGGGCGGCGCTGGGAGATCATGTGATCTCCCAGCGCCGCCCCTGCCGCGTCACTAGCGCATCACCAACCCGGCAATTGCCGGGCTGGTGAGCGCTGTCTGCAGGGGGCTGTAGCACGGGTCGCAGCCGTGTCAGGCAACACGGCTGCAACCCGTGCTACACTAGTGGAAAAGGGGTATAAGCCCACTCATAATCCGATTTGTGCCTCATATCCTCACTGATAACCACCACTCATTCCTCCCTCCAACACTTCTGCATTGCTCCCCACTTACAGATGCCCATTCCAATCAGACCATGCCTTAGCCTCCAGAGCTTTAAGATGGTTCTTGAAATCTACAATTCCTTAACCACTTGCCAGGCATGGTCACATGCAAGTGCTTTATCTGACCTGGTCTCACAGGATGCGATCAGTCAGATAAACAGCGTGTGCGGCTACCGGGAAGAGAAGCTTCCCTCCGCTGCTGCTCACAGAGGGACCGGACAGTCGCATATATTATATATATATATATAACCTTCACAGTGACCCGGCACTCCTGCGGTCCCCTCCGCCAGCGAACAGCTGCTCCCGGTGCCCTCCTCATAGAGGTAATCCTCCCAGATACAAGCAGTGCAATGAGGCGGCACTCAGGAGACTTTTCAAATGATTTAATGATGTGTTCTACGTTTCGGGGACGCAGCCCCTTCTCTATAGATAGATATATATATATATATATATATATATATATATATATATATATATATATATATTTTTTTTTTAAATAAATGTTTTTTTCTTTCTTTTTAACTAAAAACATTTTGGCTAGGGTTAAAATCATATTCTTCACCTAATTCACTCATAAAAAAAACCCTGGCAATTTCTGAGCGGTTTTGTGGGGAAAAATAGTTAAGTGGTTAAAGGACCCTATAAAAAAAAATTAATTATACCAAGAAACAAGCAAAGAATTTACCAGTGGCAGACAGAAGCTGGTTAACAGAGGAAACTATCTGCAAGCAAGTTTTAACAGCGGCTTACAGCAAGTCTGCACAGGAAAACATCTCATTTTTATGACCCCCACAACACAACCTTTCTGAAATACTGAAGTGATATCAGCAAGTGCTATATACCAGAAGCAGGGGTAACGCGATTCCAATTCAATCACACCAGTAGAAGCAAGTGCAATATCACTTTTCTCTTTCAATGCTAATATATCTGCCTTTAGCACACGATCTAGCGAATGAGGTTTTAAATACCAACTCATAATTACAAAATCCACTATCCAGATTTTCAATAAAACGTGCACAAACAAACCTTGTATGCTTCATCTATGTTCGCGTTCACACAGTGCTGTAACATTTCTTTCACTAATAATGGATGAGGCTCATCGCAAACCTTAAAAAAAATAAAAAAAAAATACAAGGACCTTGGTTAGCTTACATGTCATTTTGGCATAGACAAAAGATTTTTCTTAAGTCTGTTTAAAACCATTACCGTCTTTGTATGCAAAGAACCTTTTTCAGTTCTACTGGAAACACCTGGCATTTTGTTCCCCCATAACCAGCAGAATGGAGCTACATCCTTTAATATAGCAAGCACGACTATGGCACAGTATACAACCACAGTGGGGATTCTGGGTGAGGTGGAGTGATGTTTTCCATCTGCGCATGTGTCTGAGTTGCACTGCGTATACGTTGTGTATTTCTGGGCGGTTACAGCGGACAGCTAATCAGATGTAGCATAGCATGGGCGTGTATTTGGAGTGACACGGGCAGGTTGCTAAAAATAGTCGTGTTTAAAAACACTGAATCGCTCACATTGGAGGTCATACTCAGACGGTTGGTCTACACCCTGCAAGCAGCTGGTGCTATTTTCAATGGCGCAACCAATGGTGGAGTATAAAGACGCACACAGTATGAGTGCAGCATCTGTAGACACAGATAGTGGAGGAATTAATCCTCGCACATCTGGATGCATAGAGGTACACCAAGGAAGGGCTTTGTAGCGACATTAGCATAATGCTGCAGCAAAAGACACATGGAAGGCCGCAACTCCTCCAACTCCGTATCAGGCCTTATGAGAAGGGAGTATCCCTCCACCTCCATTAGGAGGCTGGTTTTCCATCCCAATCCACCCCTAAGGGGGACATGTACTAAGCAGTGATAAAAATAGAGAAGTGAGCCAGTGAAGTTGCCCATGGCAACCAAACATTTACGTAACATTTATAATTTGCATACTATAAATGTATATAGAACAGCTGATTGGTTGCCATGGGTAACTTCTCCACTTGCTCACTTCTACACTTTTATCAATGCTTAGTACATGTCCCCCTAAAATACTTGTTTTATGCTCATAACCAGTGGTCGTAGTGGAAATTTTGAAGTGGGGGTAAGGAAAAGTAAAGGTTGTAATTACGCTCTCTGGAAAGGGGCGTGTCCTTCCGTGTAGTTTACCACACCATATACCCCTTATACACATTATGCACCACAATTGCAGGACCCCTAATACTATTTAGTACTGGTGCCCCTTTCACATTATAGCACACGGTATTAGCTGAAATCTACATTATAGCAACGGTATTAGCCGAAATCCACATTATAGCACACGGAAAAAACTAAATTCACATTATAACACACGGTATGAGCCGAAATTCACATTATAGCACATGGTATGAGCCGAAATTCACATCATAGCACACAAAATGAGTCAAAATTGACATTATAGCACACAGAATGAGCCAAAATTCACATTATGCCACATGGAATGAGACAAAATTCAGGTAGAGTGACAGCAGGGACAGCAAGGGCATACAGTAGGGACTAGGGAGAGAGAAAGGCAGCAGGGTAAGATTACCTATTTAGCAGCACGGTGCATGAGGAGGCTGTGATCTGAGGTGCATGAGGAGGCTGTGGTTGGTGCAGGGCGGAGGAGGCTGTGGGCCGGATAGTGCGGAAGTCCAGAGAAGGACTGAAGGCGGCAGAGGAAACTGAGGGCAGCGCAGGTGTAGCGGAGGAGGCAGAGGGCAGCAGTGGTGTAACAGAGGAGGCTGTGGTCAGCAGCCTTTGGTGCGGCACTGGCTCCTATGACCGTGGCGCTATTTCAAATCTGCTGTGAACCGGCAGCCAATCAGGGCGGCCACTCTGTCTGCGGCAGGTCTGAAATAATATCGCTGCGGTCAGATCGATGCAGGTGTCAGTGCTCGAAGAAGTGCCGGTACACCATACCGTTGTACACTGGCCCACTTCGAGCACTGCTCATAACCAAATGAGAGATAAACAATATCGATATTATCTGACATATTAACACTTACCTTAAACACATTTGTACTGTTTACAAATCCAAAACCAGACTGTGTGGACTGTAAGTTATTCAACGCCTAGAAAAGTTTAAATAAAGTTAGGAATACAAAAAAAAAAAAAAAAAAAGAATTGGCAACATGAACAATTAATAGCCACTTTGGGAGAAAACGTTTCCAATCCAAAAGACATCTACACACAGAAAAATACCAGACACTGTCACTAGACAAACCCTGAAACAATCAAAAATAGAGCAGTCTTTGTTTTTTAATGCACCATTATCACAATTCCCAAAAAAGCTTTATTGCAAAGAAAACAGAGCACTAATCCAAAATCTCCCCAGTAGTACCTGTCTCATATCCCCTTGTGCAGTGAATACAATGGCCTCAAGCCCATCATCTGTGCACTGAACTTTCTCCTTCTCTACCACAGTCATCAACCTAGCAAGGACCTGCGAGTCCGTTAGTTTTGTATAGCGGAGAACAGCGCAGCGAGACTGGATAGGTTCTGGAGGGGAAAAAAAAACAAGAAAGTAGTAAATTAACACATACATAATCAGAAACCAACAAAGTGTCTAGTACAGGTTGGAAAATACTGTACCTATAATCTTATCAGAGGCGTTGCAGGCCAGAGCAAAGCGGGTTGTCTTGGAATAGATTTCCATAGTTCTTCTCAAAGCTTGCTGGGCTCCATCTGTCATGCTATAAGCAAAGAAAAATCATTGCAATGCCAAAAAACGTTTTTAGACACAATTCAGTGCAACATGAAGCTAGCTATCATTCAGATGTGTGAACGTTACCCAACACTGATGAAACCTTCGGCACATGACTGCATTAATGTTACAGGTGTAATATCTTTATTAACTTTAGTTGGAGAGAATATGCCATTGACATTCTTTATGTGGTTTAAAAACTGCAACAATATCTGCAGCCATAAAGAGGACCTACATTTAATTTACTCACTGAATCCCTGATGGCCATAAAAGCCACACACTGCATTCCTCTAATAATGTACTTTTCTGCCTATTTCAAAAACTTTAGGTAGAGGTCACATCTCCCAATACATAAACTTCACATTAATCTAAATAGGAGGGAAGGAGCATAGACTCCTGATAAGCCAGCTCTGGAGTCTGGTGTGAGAAGAGTTTTGCTTTGAATTAACACAACACAAAGCAATAAATGAGGCTTTATTTTCTGTAACAACTCCATCTCCACCTAAAAAGCTACACAAATTAAATTCGTAACACACCTGTCTGCTTCATCCAGTATAATAATTTTATGCCGACTTTTTGGAAGTGTAACCTTCTGTTGTGCAAACATTTTAATTTTGTTTCTCACCACATCGATGCCTCTGAAGAACACGGAATAAAAGAAAAACGGTCAAGAGACATTATAAACATGGATGCACTTGTGATGGCTTGCTAATCAAAAGATCACCAACATTACATCTAAAGTTATTCCCGAGGTCTTCCTGAAACTCATTACCTGATGGGTCACACAGACCTCTGTACAGTAAATGGGATTTTAATTACCTACCGGTAAATCCAATTCTCGTAGTCCATAAGGGATATTGGGGGAATTAAGTACGATGGGTAAAGACGGGGGCCAAAGGAGCCAGTGCACTTTAAATTTCTTCAACTGGGTGTGCTGGCTCCTCCCCTCTATGCCCCCTCCTACAGGCAGTTATAGGTAAAAACGTGCCTGGATGAGAAAGGACATACAGATGGGTCCACGTTTATCTTGACCTTTAATAGGATTAACTGAGACTGGCCAGTCGGACTTAATCCCCTGCTGTATTGTTCTCTGTATTGTATTGCAGCTGAGAATAGATGAAGGGTTTATGCTAATAAGTCATGTTGTGCCTAGGCGCAGAAAACTAGTCAAGATAACCGTGGACCCATCTGTATATGAGAGAAGGAATACGATAACAAAGAGTGGTGAGATTTACACCCCAGCACACCATTAACATATAACAATCAGCAACGGATGGTAACAACAACAGCTGAACAGGTAACCATATAACAGAGAACCTGCAGAAAAGTAAACGCACTGAGGCGGGCACCCAATATCCTTTTTGGACGAGAAAAGGATTTACCGGTAGGTAATTAAAATCCCATTTTCTCTAGCATCCATAAGGGATATTGGGGGAATCTAGTACGATGGGGACGTCCCAAAGCTTCCAGAATGGGCGGGAACGTGCAGAGACTGCTGCAGCACCGCCTGCCCAAACTGTGTATCCTCTTTGGCCAGGGTATCAAACTTGTAGAACTTCACAAAAGTGTTCTTCCCACGAGACACCACGGGCAGCCGCCTAAGAAGATCCCACTGATCTCGTAGATTGGGCCTTCAGTGACTTAGGAACAAGTAAGGCTGAAGACACATAGGCCTGTTGAATAGTAAGCCTAATCCAACGAGCAATGGACTGCTTTGAAGCAGGACAACCCTTTTTCTGTGCATCAGAGCACAAAGAATTCGTCTTTCTGATCCTAGCCGTTCTCTTGACATAGATCTTCAAGGCTCGCACAGCATCCAATGCCTCAGGTGGAGCAGAAGTGTCAGAACTAGATGGAATCGCAATAGGCTGACTAGTCCGGAGCTCCACTCTATCCTCATAAAAGACCAAGTAAGGGCTTTTACACAACAAGGCCCCCAATTCTGAGACACGTCAAGCAGAAGCCAGGGCCAGTAACATCACTGTCTTCCACGTGAGGTACTTGTCTTCTACCGTCATCAGAGGTTCAAACCAGGAGGACTGTAGAAAATCCAACACAACATCCAAATCCCAGGGTGTCGTAGGCAGCACAAAAGGAGGTTGTATGTGGAGTACCCCTTGCAAGAAGGTCTGAACTTCTGGCAACACTGCCAATTTCTTCTGAAAGAAAATGGAGTGTGCTGAAATCTGGACCTTAATTGAACCCAGGCGTAAACCCTTATCCACACCAGCCTGCAGGAAACGCAAGAAACGTCCCAAGTGAAACTCAGCAGGCGTATATACGTGCGTTCCTCGCACCAAGAGACATATCTCCTCCAGATATGATGATAGTGTTTTGACGTCACAGGTTTCCTGGCCTGAACCATGGTAGCAATAACATTCTTGGAAAGGCCCTTGTGAGCTAGGATGTTCCGCTCAACCTCCATGCCGTCAAACGAAGTCGCTTTACGTCCGGGTAGACTAACTGTCCTTGTTGAAGAAGATCGCTTCTTAGTGGTAGAGGCCAAGGGTCTTCGACGGACATGTCCAGAAGATCCGCGTACCACGCCCCCTGAGGCCAATCCGGGGCAATCAGAATTGCTTGGACTCTTTGATTCCTGATTCGCTTCAGCACCCTTGGGAGCAATGGAATCGCAGGAAACAGGTAGACCAGCCGGTAAGGCCAAGGTGATGTCAGTGTATCCACTGCCCTCGCCCGAGGGTCCCTGGTCCGTGAGCAATACCGGGGAAGTTTCTTGTTGAGACGAAAAGCTATCATGTTTATTTGTGGGCAACCCCAACAGTCGATGATCTGCTGAAACACCAGATGGTGGAGCTCCCACTCCTCCAGGGGTGTATAGATCGTGACGACTCAGGAAGTCCGCTTCCCAGTTGTCCACACCCGGAATGAAGATTGCTGACATTGCTCTTGCATTTCTTTCTACCCAGAGGAGTATTTTTGACACCTCTCGCATGCAGGCTCTGCTTTTTGTCCCTCCTTTTCGACTGATATACGCCACAGCCATCGCGTTGTCCGACTGTACCTGGATCGCGTGATCCTTGAGCAGAGGAGAGGCATGAAGCAAAGCATTGTAGATCGCCCGTAGTTCCAGAATGTTGACTGGAAGGAGGGCTTCGTGATCCGACCACCTGCCATGGAACTGCGCCCATTGGGTGACAGCTCCCCATCCCCGTATACTCACATCCGCCGTGAGGAGGGTCCAATCTTAAATCCTGAAACTCCCGCTTTCCAGGGGATTGGAGGACTGTAGCCACCACAGGATGGAAATCCTGGCCTGAGGTGACAGCCAAATCATCCGATGCATCTGTAGATGCGATCCGGACCACTTGCTCAGGAGATCCAACTGGCATGGAACCTCCCATACTGGATCGCCTCGTATGAGGCAACCATCTTTCCCAACAACCTTATGCAAAGATGTACGGACACTCGAGTAGGTCGGAGCACCATGCGGACCATCTCCTGAAGTGTTTTCGCCTAGTCCTCTGGTAGAAACACCTTCTGGGCCACAGTATTCAGCAACATCCCCAGGAACAGGAGCCTCGGAGTTGGCTCCAGGTGGGCTTCTGTAAGTTGAGGATCCACCTATGGTCTGACAGAAGATGGATAGTGCGGTCGATATGGAGCAACAAAAGCTCCCTGGATCTTGCTTTTATCAGAAGATCGTCCAGATAAGGGACAACATTGACCCCCTGGACCCGGAGCTGAAACATCATCTCCGCCATCACCTTCGTGAATACCCTCGGGGCTGTGGACAGGCCAAAGGGCAGTGCCTGGAATTGGAAGTGATTGTCCAGCACGGCTAACTGCAGGTACGCCTGGTGAGGCGGCCAAATTGGAATATGGAGGCAGGCGTCCCTGATATCCAAGGAGACCATAAATTCCTGTTATTCCAGGCCCGCAATCACTGCTCGCAGGGATTCCATCTTGAACACCTTCAAATAAGGATTCAAGGATTATAGATACCAAATGGGTCTGACCGAACCGTCTTCGGCACCACAAACAGGTTTGAGTAAAACCCCTTGCCGCGTTGCGGTATTGGAACAATGACATGGGACTGGACCAACTTTCGGATGGCCTGTTGCAACGTAACTTGCATATCCTCCAAAGCTGGTAAGCTTGATTTGAAAAATCATTGGGGAATACTACTGTCGAACTCCAGCTTGTAGCCCTGAGAAACGAGATCTCTGACCCAGGTATCTAGGCAGGAAGTCTCCCAGATGCGACTTAAGTGACGCAGTCTAGCTCCCACCTCGAGATACCCTCGGGCTGGGTGGGCAACGTCATGCTGAGGCCTTAGTGGAAGCAGAACCGGTGGACTGATCCTGAGAGTTGGTGCTTGCAGGTTCTCTGGACTTACCTCTGGTGCCTCTAGTCACATTGGTGGAACCTCTGGCCTTAGATCGAAATCTGTGAGACCGAAAGGACTGGACAGACGGCCCCAGATAGGAGCGTCTCGCCGGTGGGGCCCCAGTGGGGAGAAACGTGGATTTCCCAGACGAACTTTGGAAATCCAGGTATCCAAAGTCAACCCCAAAGAGCCATTCCCCAGAAAAGGGGAGGGATTCCATACTACGTTTGGATTCTGCGTCTGCAACCCACTGACGTAACCACAAGGCCCTGCTCGCCGACACTGCCATGGCAGAAGTCTGAGCATTAATGTTCCCCATCTCCTTGAGTGAATCAGAGGACAGTAGTGTCCTGAATGTGTTTTAGGAGGGTTACCATAGTAACTAAGGGCATATCCCCCCGAGAGGACCCCCGAATTTGAGTGACCCAGGAATGAATGGCATGGGTCATCCAGCAACCCATAATGACCGGCCTTTGTGATATACCGGCTGCTGTGTATATACACTATAGGGTAGTCTCTATCTTCCTATCCCCAGAATCCTTCATGGTAAAGGAGCCCGGGGCAGGCAGCAATGCCTTTTCAGACAGACGAGAGACTGATACATCCACCCCAGGGGGTTCCTCCCCAAATTTTCGACCTTCAGAAGCAAATGCGCAAAAACTTTTTAGACACTTGGAATTTTTTGTCAGGATTTTTCCAGGCCTGTTTGAATAGGTCATCTAACTCTGTAGAGTCAGGGAAAGTGACATTAGGCTTGTTTTGTAACAAAGTAAAATAGGGATTTTTGTTTACTTACCGTAAAATCTCTTTCTCTGATTCCATCTGGGGGACGCTGCGCACTTACTAATGGGTTAGAGTGTGTGGGATGGGAGTTTGGCACAGAACCTATAAAAAACTAACTCCAACCCCCTCTAACCCCTCCCATCTCCAGCCTGACCAGCAGATTACCTCAGTTAACGTTTAGCAAAGCCGGAAAAGGCAGAACAGAACATATATACGGGAGAGATCGCAGTGTCCCCCAGATGGAATCAGAGAAAGATTTTACGGTAAACAAAAATCCCTATTTCTCTTTCATCCATCTGGGGGACGCTGCGCACTTACTAATGGGATTTCCCAAAGCAAGCTAATTAGAGGAGGGAGACACAGACGACATAGCAGTCTGCAAAATTTGATGCCCAACAGAGGCAGTCTCCAAACCAAAAGTATGAAAAACTGAAGAAGAACCTTGTGAAGGTATGTACGGACGACCAGGTCGCCGCTCTACACAGCTGTTCGACAAAAACACAGCCGCGAACAGCACAAGAGACTCCAACAGGTCGAGTCGAATGAGCCCCTAAGGAATCAGGAACAGGCAACGCCTAAGAAACATAAGCCTGCTGAATAGCAAAATTAACCCAGCACGTCACCGTGTTCTTAGAGGTCAGCCAGCCACGCTTGGGCGCAGCAAACAAACCCAACAAGGTAATATGTAAGGTTCGAACGACAACCAATAAGGCCAAGTACCGACCCGCCCCGGATGAGCCCGGGACGAAACAGAAAGCACAATGTGTTGAAGAGGAAAAAAACAGCTACAACTTGTGGTTTGTAAGTAAAACCACCCTAACTGCATAAACAAAAACACTGTAAGAGAAAAGAAACCGCAACTCAACAAGAGTCCAGAGGCCGGAAAGGAGAAACAGGAGCCATTCTGGAAAGTAAATTCTAGAGCAGAACCCTGTCTCCTTAGACAAGAAGACAATGTAGCTCTGACAACTGTGTTGCAGAAAAGATAAGAGGCTGAAAGGACTAAGAACTCCAGCTGAGTGACCGTTAAATACACACCAACGATGACAAGTGTTCTGGCATTGTGATTGGTTAGAGACCCAGAAACGTAGTAGGGCTTGATGACGTTGTTCTCCACAATCACGCCGTCACAGTCAGAAGAGACAAAAGCCCGTTGATGACGCAAAGGTTGAGAGTGGAAAGCTGGCCGGAAAGGTACCCTGTAAGGAGCCCTGGTCACCCTGGCATGAAGCATTGCAGAACATAGTCAATAGGCAAATCCGAAGCGGATTAGGAAAAACCGAAAGAGCCACTGGTCAAATGCGTTGAAGTACTCACTAGATTTTGCCAGAGGTAGAATAAATATGCTAGATGAAAGTGAGAAGGAGCTGACACAGCATCCATGATTGCCACAAGAGGATCCCCGGAGTGATCACAGTACCAAGGAAGCCCTGAGGTCTATGTAGGCTAGTCATAGACACACCAAAGCCAGAAATCCCCGCTGATTTCACATACATTAAGGAAGAACAGCCTGACGATCCAGGAAGTCCGCTCCCCAGTTGCCCATACTGCAACTGGAGATGACAGATATTGCCGGAATCCAAAATTCCGCCCTCTGCATATGTTAGACACTGTTCCGATGGCTCTCCAGCTACAAGTGCCACAGAACAATTGATATAGGCCACAGTGGACAGACCTTATAGAAGACATTGAGCTGGAGTCAAGGCGTTGTAGATCGCCCGTAGATCGGAAGTGACATTTCCACTTCGGACATCAGTTTCATTGAAAATGCCAGAGTTGAAACCAAAAACCGTAATGTGTGAAACTTTTGACTGTAGGTATGACCCTCCATGTCGAGACAGAATGAAGTCCTACGAGTCAGATCTGTATTGTGTAACGAAAAGATCGACCAATGAAAATATCTTCGTATTTTAATTGAGAAGCTAAACTGCTGTTTATGTAAACTCAATTCTGCCTGAGATTAATAACATTGAATCTGAGATTGAAGAAACCCGGCAGGAGATCGGGGGAATGGAGCCACCTGTAAAATCACCACTGTCCTGCAGAGGAAGTGTATGCCTGACCCCTGAGTCTATTCTGGTCAGTAAATCCTGCACTCCGCCAAAGTTCGAGATACCAGGTATCGAAAAGAATACCACCCATGAATAACATCATCTGCGAAGGAAGAAATCCAGAACCAAGGTCCGCTGTAGAACAAAGTGCATGAGACAGAGCTCTTTTTTTTTTTTTTAACAACTGACCCAAAATGGCAGCGATGCCCAGATGATGGGAAAAGGATTGGACTGAATACTCCTGTGGCGGATAGCGAACAGACTGCAATGATTAGAGCCCGTCTCTTGGATGCAACATAAACAAGATGGGCACTAAAGAATTTTGCTTGGTACGTGTTCCCCAAGATTCAGAATATATGTTCGTGATACAAATTCAGTACAACCAATGGACCAGTGGACTCTGAGAAAGTTGGTATCTTCCCCACTGGGAACCAGCGTGTCCGACTTCGTGGCCCCTGCAGAGGGCACCTCGGAAGGCCGTGTTCTAGGCAGACAAATGCCTCCCAAAAGAATACACATTTTCCTGACATAGGTTAAAATACCCATTTCTCAGCTATTTACTCAGGATGAGAACCC
Organism: Pseudophryne corroboree; assembly: GCF_028390025.1. Lineage (NCBI taxonomy): Eukaryota > Metazoa > Chordata > Amphibia > Anura > Myobatrachidae > Pseudophryne > Pseudophryne corroboree. Next base: position 449,593,520 of record NC_086445.1, on the reverse strand, counting down.
ACGACCTGTTATACCGCAGGCATACACCTTACTGATAGAGTTATTTGCTCCTGCCTGCAAAGTACGTTGTAATTTGGAAGCAGAATTTCACGATTCGCAACCATAATGAATAGAAGGGTGTCATAGCCAGGGAAAAGATGCAACATTGAGTAGATAGGGAATAGAGCCCGAGAGACCAAATCTGTCAATGGATAATTTGAAAAGGATCAGCTGCCACAAGAATGGACAACTTGCATTATGCAACCTGCAAACGGTTTAAAAATTCATGCATAAGCCAGGAGAGCGCGTAGTAATATTCCTGTCAGAATGAATACCAATATAATAACGGTCTCACTGTGTCAATCTGTGATGACTGTTAAGGTCACATACTGTACTTTAGTAAAGACAGTCGCCTTAGGCTCTCCCATGATGGATGCGTCCACTAATTATTAGTGGAACCTTCATTAGATCAGTGTCTTTATCAGCGAAAAGGATAAAGAAATACTGTCTCTAATGAGACACCGAAACTGAACCGAAAACAGTATGTACTAGAGACAGACACATTTCCCTGGAAATATAAACTTTTTGCATCAGGTGTGTAGTCAGACTTCCATCAACATTCTCTCAACGTGAAGGAAGAGGTGGAAACCAAGAAATTCAGTAGATTTCTTATTTCTATCCTAAAGGATCCTCACTGACAGGATTTATCTCACCATTTTCTTTAGAAGAAGCCTCAAAATGCCTCTGAAGTAAAGGAACTATATTGTCTGTCAAAGACCAGGCTCGTTGCACAGTATGAACGGATTAAGGAGCTTTGTCCAGCCATTTGGCAATTCATGAGTACATAGAGTACAAGAAATAGAAAAAGTCTGTTTGAAAGGTGCACCGGTCCCGGAGGTACTGCAATACCGGGTCAATGCGTGGAGTGGACAGAGCAAGCTCTTCTTCCATCTCCCTGTTCTAAAAATCCATTTAATACATGGCCCCCAGATAGGGGGCGTATCAGATATTAAACTGATAAGAATAGATACTACACCTGATCTTAGCCAAAAGACCAAGAAGCGGCTAAGTAGTAAACAGAGTACCAGACCCATTACATTGACATAGTGTAAGGGAAAGTAGACTAAAAAAAAAAATACCGGTATTTGTGGAGCGGTCCTGGAACCCCAATCCCTGCAAGTACAGGGAATATATATACATATATAACTTCACACAGTTAGGGGCATACACTGAACTGGAGGGAAGCAGGTTCAGGGGAAATTTAAGGAAAAAATTTCTTCACAGAAGGGGTAGTGGATAAGTGGAATAGCCTCCCATGAGCGGTGGTAGAGGCTAAGACTGTAGAGCAATTTAAACCTGCTTGGTATATGCATATACTTCTATTTAAACAAGCTCATGGCCTCAGTGCTGTGAGGCAGCAATGCTAACCACTACCCCATCCGTATTATTCTGGATTGGGGTGTGTCTGGCCCACAGAGGCATAAACTGATCCCTGGAACCTCCCGGCTGTTCCGCAACTAGTGTCCCGGAGCATGGGGTACCTGTGTCCGTGCTACCTTAAGGAAGTCTGGAGCCACATTGGGAACATGCAATTAAATGTATATGGGAATCAAACCTGTGTACTCTATCTTGCCAATACGCAGCATTAGCCCACCACGCTATTGGAGCTCCTGTGTAGTAAACTACTGAACTTGCCGTTCCTTTAGGAGATTTGCTGGTTTACAGACCATGGAATATACAAGGCCACAACCAAAGCACACAATAATGTTCCTCTTAACTCTTGTGTGCTGTGGTCCAGTTCTACCGACTGAGCTATAACGCTCCTTTTATAACATGATGTTTGTAAACAGGTAAAAAACAAAAAACTGTTGTCTATGTCAGAATAGCACAACACTAGTTAAGAAATGATCCCCGCCTGTGTAATAAACAGGGTGAGATAAAAATAACTTTATTACAGTGAGACTACCGAAATATAGGCAGACAAGACATAAAATTGGGAGATGCAGATTTCTGATTTAACCCAATAACACTTGTATTTTCTGATCCCTGCCTGTATAATAACAGGGTGAGTCAGGTTTCTGTCAGATAATCTCCTCCTCTGTTGTGCAGCGTTCCCTGTTCAGACAGCGTTGATACAGAGGGAGTGGGTAGTAAAATGGCGCCCGCTGGTTGAGTCCGTCCCCACAGACAGTGATGGGCGGAACAGTAAAGACCGGCAATGCGGGAAGAGCACGGCGGGAAGCCCCTTTAGGAGAACGGCCTGTAGCAGCCGTAAAACTCCTTCAGTTATACAGACGCGACTACCGCTCCCCTTCTGCCGTCACGCCGCCGCCTGCCCTGAAGCGGAAATGGCAGGATCCGAAGTAGCGGTGAGCGGCATGTCAGTGGCGTGATCCTAGCCGCTCTCAGTACCCTGCTGCGCGCCACTGCCGTCTAAATGGAAATAGTAATAATGGGACACTGTCCAACACTGCCAGGGCAAGTTGTATGTCCTACCTGATATAGTGCCTCCTCGGTGCTGTGTCCGGTAACAGAAAGCCCCAGAGACCTCTGGCATGGTGACTTTCTAGAGGCTGGGTGAGTGAGAAATAAGGCACACAGCCGCCTTCTATATAACTTAACCCCACTCACAATATGCTTGTCGCCTGTATACAGGGACTAAACATAAAATCAAAACAGATAGGAAACAAAAACCTACTAAAATCTAAGAGCAAAGGAAAGTGTGCCTGTCCTCCAAGGCACAAAACTAAAACTGAGGTAATCTGCTGGTCAGGCTGGAGATGGGAGGGGTTAGAGGGGGGAGGAGTTAGTTTTTTATAGGTTCTGTGCCAAACTCCCATCCCACACACTCTAACCCATTAGTAAGTGTGCAGCGTCCCCCAGATGGATGAAAGAGAAATGACTGCTGTGACGCAGCGTCATCTAGAGGGAGCTTTAACACGTCCCGTATAGCCAGAATTAGGGGTTCAATAACCTGAGCAGAATCAGGATCACCACTAACGGGATCCAGGTCATCCCATCCTCCTGTATATCCTAATCTGTATCAGAGAGTAGAACAGGTAACCCACATTTCTGTGGACCTGCATGAGAGAGGGGGGACTGTGCATCTGCTCTAGCAGCTAAATCTGCAACAGCTTGTTGTAGTAGCTGAGTCTTCTGCACAATAGCAGTGAGCTGGGATGACATATCTGACATCATAGTTTTAAGAGACCCTAACCCAGTGGGGCTCTGGACCCACTACCCCAGCCACTTCACTGATTTGTGAAGATTGACTGCATTGTTCACATGAAAAAGAATCGGTAGATAATGGAGAGAATCTAGTTTGACATACACAGCACAGTTTGTGTTTGCCCATGTTTCACAGTAAGCACAACAACATACACATACAAACAGTCAGTGATATTGCCCTACTGTATGTGAGAGGAGACACAGAGAGAGAGAACGACACCAGCACACCCTGAGCTGCACAGCCCCAGTAAGGCGGACAGCTCACTATAATACAGTAAACACTAACAATTTCTGTTCTAAATAGGATCAGGATAGTGTACACAAGCTGCTCTCCCCCTTTGCTACACCCTGTACCAGATATCCAGTGTGGCTGAGGAATCAGGAAGCGCTGTGTGTGCTGTCTATGGCTGCAGTATGCAGAGGAAGGCGCCAAAACGCCTCAGGTCCTGCTCTAATGTAGCTCCACCCCCTCCAATGGCGCTGGAGATACACTAATATATTATACTGGCAAAGTCTCCTTTTTAGCGCAAAAAAAAAAATCACAAGTTTTTGTGCCAGTTCCACACGGAGGATCTTAGCTGGACCCCCTTAGAGGGTCCCGTACGCTGCGCACTTGGTCAGCCGCACTGTGAACTGGGGGACCCCCGATGTGTACTCACCAGTGATGTCACCTTCAGGCAGCGTTAGGGGTGTGCGGCGTGCTGTGGCTGTGACAGCCAAGGGGCAGTGCCCCGCTGAAAAACAACCCCTCAGGATGGTGGTCCTGCAGCGGGGAAGCGGCTCTGCACCTTGTAAGGCCGGTGACCATCCCCCTAACTCCCACGGTGCAGGTATGCTGTTGCCCAGACAGCATACCGAAAAGAACTAACAGAAAAATGAAATTGAAGAAAACTCTCTGGAGCTCAGAGATGTGCATCCTCTCCTGAGGGCACTTTTTTCTAAACTGCAATGTGGGAGGGGGCATAGAGGGGAGGATCCAGCACACCCAGCTGAGGAAATTTAAAGTGCACTGGCTCCTTTGGACCCCGTCTATACCCATCGTACCAGGGGGGTCATTCCGACCCCAGCCGTGCGATCGGGTTGGAACTGCGCATGCGCTGCGGCCGCATTGCGTAGGCGAGTCGTTGCCAGGCAGCGACGCAGCTAGCAAAGAAAGCGGTTGCAGTTGCAACCGCAAGAAGATTGACAGGAGGAAGGTGTTCCGGGGTATCAACTCACTATTTTCTGGGCGTGAAGAGCCGAACGCAGGCGTGTCGAGGCATTTGGAGGGCGGATGTCTCACATTAATACCGGGACCTGCAACGCTGGATTCATCACACAGGGTTAGTCTTACCCTGGTCTTGTTTTACACAAAACTTTTTTGCATAGCAGGGCTGCACAAGCGATCGCAGCCTTGATATGCAAAAAACAACAACTCCCCCATGGGCGGCGTCTAGTTGATCGCACGGGCAGTAAAAAGTGGCTACGTGCAATCAACTCGGAAATGACCCCCTAGATTCCCCCAATATCCCTTATGGATGCTAGAGAAAAATACTGCAATATTATTATCCACCAGTACAAACGCCAAGTGGCTGAAGTTTTCCCCCCAGATAGTTCTGTTTACATTACAGCATATACATTATTGATGAAATGTCTGCGCAGTAAAGCAGTTCCAATTCGGATTTTAAAATAAGTGATCACTTTACCTTAATCTGCGGAATTTCCTCCCTTTGTCTGCACACCACACAAGCACAACATACAGTGCACATACATTACAGTCAGAAAAACAATCTGGCCAGTTATACCCCTTTCACACTGCCAATGCCAGATCCCACCTGGGAATTGGAAACGGGTCCTTACCGGGTGGGATCCAGCATTGGCCGCTGCTGCAGGCTTCCCCGAACTGGCAATAGGCAGGGCGGGTTGCCACAGCAGCGGGGGGCGGAGCCGGCGGCGCTGGGAGAGGAGATCATCTCCGCGCCACCTCTCCCTGCTGTAGTAAACGGGTCCCGGGACGCATCGACCCGGGAGCCCGTTTACTGACCTGGTATTCAACCCGGGTATAACACTGCTTTATTGCCGGGTCAAGTGACCCGGGATTTTGGCTATGCCCCTTTCACACTGCACGCTGACCCGTGTCGACCCAGCAATATGCCGAGTCATTACCGGGTTATTTGTGCGGTGTGAAAGGGGTATTATTTTTGCAATAGAAACTTTACCATACAGTATGTAATTGCTGTGAACAAAGTAGTCATTGATACTGAAGCAAATGGATCCTCTGGTCAGGTTAAAATAATATTAAGATTATGATATATACTTTAAAAACAAAACAAAAAACAAACAAACAGCATAACCTACTTATTTTGCATTTAGATGAAATTACACTTGATTTAACCCCAAATCCCACCAAATACACACACCAGTTATAGATACTGATAAGTACTCAGGGGGGGTCTCCAATTAGACGTGGTTAATTACTGCAGCTAATTGTCTCACCGGGGATTATCCAATTAGCCCCATAAAGCCGTGTCTCGCGCCGGCTTTTTGGGGATTCTGTTTCTCCTCCCTTAGTTAGGCAAAACCAAGTCCCCGGAAACAGCCCAGTTTTCGTCTGTTTCTACCAAAAATATATGTTGTTATGGTAAGAACTTATCGTTGATAACGGTATTTCTAAGTCCACAGGTTCCACAGGATAAAATTGGGATATGATGAAGCGACAGCGGATTTGCACCAAATCGGTCAAAGCTTTTCGGCCTCCCAGCATGCAACGGGCCCGTCCATATATCCCTGCTTCAGGCTAATCAGTTGCGTTCCAAAGCTCAAGGCAGAAGCATCATAGATAGCCCTAATCAGGCAAGAAAGAACACACATACACACCCTTCCGTACAAGAAGGAGAGGTTAGTGAGTAAAAGGATCCTCAAATAAGGTGCGTCAGGGTGGGATCCTTGTGGAACCTGTGGACTTAGGAGAAATACGGTTATCAACGGTGAGTTCTTACCATAACGTATATTTCTCCGGCAGGGTCCACAGGTTATCCATAGGAGAACATTGGGATTTCCCAAAGCAACTTAGTGGTGGGGACGCTCCTGATTGGACAGGAGAATCCTTCGCCCGAATTCAGCGTCATGAGAGGCAAAGGTATCCATGTCTAATGATATATCTAAATATCTATATAATCTATATAATCTAAATTATAATTTTATAATAATTATATTATATTATAATCTAATTTATATTATAATCTAAATATAAATATCTATATAATATAATGTCTATATAATATATCTATATAATATAATGTCTATATATATCTATATCTAATGATGGTATCTAATGTCTAATGAATGTGTTAATGGAAGACCATGTGGCTGCCTTACATATCTGTTCTGCTAAAGCACCACGTTGTGCTGCCCATGAAGGATCTACCTTATGTGTAGAGTGAGCAGAGACATTAGCCGGGACAGGGAGATCAGCTTGAGAATATGCTTCTGAAATAGTCATCCGAAGCCACCTTGCCAGTGTCTGCTTATCAGCAGGCCATCCTCTCTTGTGAAATCCGTTGAGAATGAAGAGAGAATCTGTCTTTCTGATGGCACTGGTACGATCCACATAGGATCCTTAATGCACGGACCACGTCAAGTGATGCATCTCCCGCAGAAAGGCCCGGTACCTGGAAAGCCGGGACCACAATTTCTTTGCTAAGGTGGAATTTAGACACCACCTTGGGAAGATACCCAGATCTAGTTCTGAGAACTGTTTTATCTGGATGAAAAAAAAAAAATCAGAAATGGGAAACGACATGACAATGCCCCTAAATCTGATTGACGCCATGGCCAGTAGAAAGAGAACTTTAGCTGTTAACCATTTAAGATCCACTTTGTTAAGTGGTTCAAATGGGGCAAGCTGAAGGGCCTTTAGGACTAAATTTAAGTCCCAAGGCACTGTAGGAGGTACAAAAGGAGGTTGAATGCGCAGTATTCTCTGGATAAAAGTACGCACATCCTGTAAGTTGGCAATTTTCTTTTGGAACCATACAGTCAATGCTGACACTTGCACTCTCAAGGAAGCCACCTTCAAACCTTAATCATTCCTGCCTGAAGGAATGCTAAGACCCTGGAAACTCTGAAATCAGGATTTTGGTACTTACCGATAAATCCCTTTCTCCGATTCCACAGGGGCCACTGGAGTGTAGTTAAAATGGGGAAATAGTAGGTAGTATTGGGAGCTGGCACTTTAAAAATTCTCACACTGTGGCTAGCTCCTCCCCTACTATCTCCCCTCCAAGCCAGTCTACGTTAAACTGTGCCCGAGGAGAGCTGTAGTAACCAAACCGTAAGGTAGAGGAGGTTAGCGACGCCCTGTAAACCAGGCGAACACAAACGAAACCTGGAACAGAACCTGACAAAAACCAGGCTAGCCTGAACCCAACAAGCAGTCATATGGTGATCTGCAAACCGTTAATCAAACAAAAATCAGGAGAAACAGCGCTGGGCGGGCGTCCAGTGGCCCCTGTGGAATCGGAGAAAGGGATTTATCGGTAAGTACCAAAATCCTGATTTCTCCTTCATCCACTAGGGGCCACTGGAGTGTAGTTACAATGGGGACGTCCCAGAGCTCCCAAAAACGGGTGGGAAAGCGCTGAGAGTCCTGTAAAAACTGCTCGGCCAAACAGTGATGCAGAGGCCGTAAAAGTGTCAAACTTGTAGAATTTGACAAAATGAATGTCGGTTTGACCAAGTAGCCGCCAGACAAAATATTCATGGAGACCCCGCGGGCGGCTGCCCACTAAGTTCTTACAATGCGCGTAAAGCGCGCTGAAATGGAAAACGGAGGCTCCCTAGTCACCGCCAAGAAGACTGTCTGATGATCAGATGTATCCAACTGTCCAGCATATGCTGGGACCCCGGCTATTTAGTACGGGAACATCGTACAGAGCAAAGAAGAAAAAAAAAAAAAAAAAAAACACTTCATCGAATAGCCTGAGACCTCTGCAGAGAGAGTTGGCGAGCCCTGACAACCTTCAGAGAGGATTGAAAAACACTAGTGTCAGATTTATATGAAAAAATGGACATCCCCTCTGGAAGAAACGACCGCTGAGGCCGAAGCACAGCCAGGGGAGTTGCCAATAGAGTACTCCCTGAACAAGAGGCCGAACTTACGGCCGCTAGGCTAATATCATTTGGAAGAAAGGCAAAAAAGGCAGAGACCTAAAATTCCGGTCAGTGTGGTTTGAAGCGCAGCGGAGCAAAAACCTCCCAGAGAAACCAAAGATGAATGGTAACTGGAAGAAGGGGAAAAAAATAAGATTTTACTTACCGATAAATCTATTTCTCGGAGTCCGTAGTGGATGCTGGGGTTCCTGAAAGGACCATGCTGGGGTTCCTGAAAGGACCATGGGGAATAGCGGCTCCGCAGGAGACAGGGCACAAAAAGTAAAGCCTTTCCGATCAGGTGGTGTGCACTGGCTCCTCCCCCCACGACCCCCCTCCAGACTCCAGCCAGGCACTGTGCCCGGACGAGCGTACACAATAAGGGAGGATTTTGAATCCCGGGTAAGACTCATACCAGCCACACCAATCACACCGTACAACTTGTGATCTAAACCCAGTTAACAGTATGATAACAGCGGAGCCTCTGAAAGATGGCTTCCTTCAACAATAACCCGAATTAGTTAACAATAACTATGTACAACTTATGCAGATAATCCGCACTTGGGATGGGCGCCCAGCATCCACTACGGACTCCGAGAAATAGATTTATCGGTAAGTAAAATCTTATTTTCTCTATCGTCCTAGTGGATGCTGGGGTTCCTGAAAGGACCATGGGGATTATACCAAAGCTCCCAAACGGGCGGGAGAGTGCGGATGACTCTGCAGCACCGAATGAGAGAACTCCAGGTCCTCCTTAGCCAGAGTATCAAATTTGTAAAATTTTACAAACGTGTTCTCCCCTGACCACGTAGCTGCTCGGCAAAGTTGTAATGCCGAGACCCCTCGGGCAGCCGCCCAAGATGAGCCCACCTTCCTTGTGGAGTGGGCCTTTACAGATTTAGGCTGTGGCAAGCCTGCCACAGAATGTGCAAGTTGGATTGTGCTACAGATCCAACGAGCAATCGTCTGTTTAGACGCAGGAGCACCCATCTTGTTGGGTGCATACAATATAAACAACGAGTCAGATTTTCTGACTCCAGCTGTCCTTGCAATATATATTTTTAATGCTCTGACAACGTCCAGTAACTTGGAGTCCTCCAAGTCACTTGTAGCCGCAGGCACTACAATAGGCTGGTTCAGATGAAATGCTGACACCACCTTAGGGAGAAAATGCGGACGAGTCCGCAGTTCTGCCCTGTCCGAATGGAAAATCAGATATGGGCTTTTGTAAGATAAAGCTGCCAATTCTGACACTCTCCTGGCAGAAGCCAGGGCTAGAAGCATGGTCACTTTCCATGTGAGATATTTCAAATCCACCTTTTTTAGTGGTTCAAACCAATGAGATTTTAGGAAGTCCAAAACCACATTTAGATCCCACGGTGCCACTGGAGGCACCACAGGAGGCTGTATATGCAGCACTCCCTTAACAAAGGTCTGGACTTCAGGGACTGAAGCCAATTCTTTTTGAAAGAAAATCGACAGGGCCGAAATTTGAACCTTAATAGATCCCAATTTGAGACCCATTGACAATCCTGATTGCAGGAAATGTAGGAATCGACCCAGTTGAAATTCCTCCGTCGGAGCACTCCGATCTTCGCACCACGCAACATATTTTCGCCAAATTCGGTGATAATGTTGCACGGTTACTTCCTTCCTTGCTTTAATCAAAGTAGGAATGACTTCTTCCGGCATGCCTCTTTCCTTTAGGATCCGGCGTTCAACCGCCATGCCGTCAAACGCAGCCGCGGCAAGTCTTGAAACAGACAGGGACCCTGCTGAAGCAAGTCCCTCCTTAGAGGTAGAGGCCACGGATCTTCCGTGATCATCTCTTGAAGTTCCGGGTACCAAGTCCTCCTTGGCCAATCCGGAACCACTAGTATCGTTCTTACGCCTCTTTGCCGTATAATTCTCAATACTTTTGGTATGAGAGGCAGAGGAGGAAACACATACACCGACTGGTACACCCAAGGCGTTACCAGCGCGTCCACAGCTATTGCCTGCGGATCTCTTGACCTGGCGCAATACCTGTCCAGTTTTTTGTTGAGGCGAGACGCCATCATGTCCACCATTGGTCTTTCCCAACGGGTTACCAGCATGTGGAAGACTTCTGGATGAAGTCCCCACTCTCCCGGGTGAAGATCGTGTCTGCTGAGGAAGTCTGCTTCCCAGTTGTCCACTCCCGGGATGAACACTGCTGACAGTGCTATCACATGATTCTCTGCCCAGCGAAGAATCCTTGCAGCTTCTGCCATTGCCCTCCTGCTTCTTGTGCCGCCCTGTCTGTTCACATGGGCGACTGCCGTGATGTTGTCCGACTGGATCAATACCGGTTTTCCCTGAAGCAGAGGTTCTGCCTGGTTTAGAGCATTGTATATTGCTCTTAGTTCCAGAATGTTTATGTGAAGAGACGTTTCCAGGCTCGTCCATACTCCCTGGAAGTTTCTTCCTTGTGTGACTGCTCCCCAGCCTCTCAGGCTGGCGTCCGTGGTCACCAGGATCCAATCCTGTATGCCGAATCTGCGGCCCTCCAATAGATGAGCACTCTGCAACCACCACAGAAGAGACACCCTTGTCCTTGGAGACAGGGTTATCCGTAGGTGCATCTGAAGATGCGACCCTGACCATTTGTCCAACAGATCCCTTTGGAAAATTCTTGCGTGGAATCTGCCGAATGGAATCGCTTCGTAAGAAGCCACCATTTTTCCCAGGACTCTTGTGCATTGATGTACAGACACCTTTCCTGGTTTTAGGAGGTTCCTGACAAGCTCGGATAACTCCTTGGCTTTTTCCTCCGGGAGAAAAACCTTTTTCTGAACCGTGTCCAGAATCATCCCTAGGAACAGCAGACGAGTTGTCGGCATTAACTGGGATTTTGGAATATTCAGAATCCACCCGTGCTGTTTTAGCACTTCTTGAGACAGTGCTAATCCCATCTCTAGCTGTTCTCTGGACCTCGCCCTTATTAGGAGATCGTCCAAGTATGGGATAATTAATACGCCTTTTCTTCGAAGAAGAATCATCATCTCGGCCATTACCTTTGTAAAGATCCGAGGTGCCGTGGACAATCCGAACGGCAGCGTCTGAAACTGATAGTGACAGTTTTGTACAACGAACCTGAGGTACCCCTGGTGTGAGGGGTAAATTGGAACGTGGAGATACGCATCCTTGATGTCCAAGGATACCATAAAGTCCCCCTCTTCCAGGTTCGCTATCACTGCTCTGAGTGACTCCATTTTGAACTTGAACTTCTTTATGTACAGGTTCAAGGACTTCAGATTTAGAATAGGCCTTACCGAGCCATCCGGCTTCGGTACCACAAAAAGAGTGGAATAATACCCCTTCCCTTGTTGCAGAAGAGGTACCTTGACTATCACCTGCTGAGAGTACAGCTTGTGAATGGCTTCCAACACCGTCTCCCTTTCGGAGGGGGACGTTGGTAAAGCAGACCTCAGGAAACGGCGAGGTGGATCTGTCTCTAATTCCAACCTGTATCCCTGAGATATTATCTGCAGGATCCAGGGATCTACTTGCGAGTGAGCCCACTGCGCGCTGTAATTTTTGAGACGACCGCCCACCGTCCCCGAGTCCGCTTGAGAAGCCCCAGCGTCATGCTGAGGCTTTTGTAGAAGCCGGGGAGGGCTTCTGATCCTGGGAAGGAGCTGCGTGTTGCTGTCTCTTCCCTCGACCTTTGCCTCGTGGCAAATATGAATAGCCCTTTGCTCTCTTATTTTTAAAGGAACGAAAGGGCTGCGGTTGAAAAGTCGGTGCCTTTTTCTGTTGGGGAGTGACTTGAGGTAGAAAGGTGGATTTCCCGGCTGTAGCCGTGGCCACCAAATCTGATAGACCGACTCCAAATAACTCCTCCCCCTTATACGGCAAAACTTCCATATGCCGTTTTGAATCCGCATCGCCTGTCCACTGTCGCGTCCATAAAGCTCTTCTGGCCGAAATGGACATAGCACTTACCCGTGATGCCAGTGTGCATATATCCCTCTGTGCATCACGCATATAAAGAAATGCATCCTTTATTTGTTCTAACGACAGTAAAATATTGTCCCTGTCCAGGGTATCAATATTTTCAATCAGGGATTCTGACCAAACTACCCCCGCACTGCCCATCCAGGCAGTTGCTACAGCTGGTCGTAGTATAACACCTGCATGTGTGTATATACTTTTTTGGATATTTTCCATCCTCCTATCTGATGGATCTTTAAGTGCGGCCGTCTCAGGAGAGGGTAACGCCACTTGTTTAGATAAGCGTGTTAGCGCCTTGTCCACCCTAGGAGGTGTTTCCCAGCGCTCCCTAACCTCTGGCGGGAAAGGGTATAATGCCAATAATTTCTTTGAAATTATCAGCTTTTTATCAGGGGCAACCCACGCTTCATTACACACGTCATTTAGTTCTTCTGATTCAGGAAAAACTATAGGTAGTTTTTTCATACCCCACATAATACCCTGTTTAGTGGTACCTGTAGTATCAGCTAAATGTAACGCCTCCTTCATTGCCAAAATCATATAACGTGTGGCCCTACTGGAAAATACGGTTGATTCGTCACCGTCCCCACTGGAGTCATCGCCTGTGTCTGGGTCTGTGTCGACCGACTGAGGCAAAGGGCGTTTCACAGCCCCTGACGGTGTTTGAGTCGCCTGGACAGGCACTAATTGATTGTCCGGCCGTCTCATGTCGTCAAACGACTGCTTTAGCGTGTTGACACTATCCCGTAGTTCCATAAATAAAGGCATCCATTCTGGTGTCGACCCCCTAGGAGGTGACATCCCCATATTTGGCAATTGCTCCGCCTCCACACCAATATCGTCCTCATACATGTCGACACACACGTACCGACACACAGCAGACACACAGGGAATGCTCCTAATGAAGACAGGACCCACTAGCCCTTTGGGGAGACAGAGGGAGAGTTTTCCAGCACACACCAAAAGCGCTATATATATATCAGGGATAGCCTTATAATAAGTGCTCCCCTATAGCTGCTTTGTTATATAAAAATATCGCCATAAATTTGCCCCCCCTCTCTGTTTTACCCTGTTTCTGTAGTGCAGTGCAGGGGAGAGACCTGGGAGCCGTCCTGACCAGCGGAGCTGTGAGAGGAAATGGCGCCGTGTGCTGAGGAGATAGGCCCCGCCCCTTTTCCGGCGGGCTCGTCTCCCGCTATTTTGAGAAATCAGGCAGGGGTTAAATATCTCCATATAGCCTCTAGGGCTATATGTGAGGTATTTTTAGCCTTTATAGGTACTCATTTTGCCTCCCAGGGCGCCCCCCTCCCAGCGCCCTGCACCCTCAGTGACTGCCGTGTGAAGTGTGCTGAGAGGAAAATGGCGCACAGCTGCAGTGCTGTGCGCTACCTTTAGAAGACTGCAGGAGTCTTCAGCCGCCGATTCTGGACCTCTTCTGTCTTCAGCATCTGCAAGGGGGCCGGCGGCGCGGCTCCGGTGACCATCCAGGCTGTACCTGTGATCGTCCCTCTGGAGCTTGATGTCCAGTAGCCAAGAAGCCAATCCATCCTGCACGCAGGTGAGTTGACTCCTTCTCCCCTCAGTCCCTCGCTGCAGTGATCCTGTTGCCAGCAGGAATCACTGTAACATAAAAAACCTAGCTAAACTTTCTCTAAGCAGCTCTTTAGGAGAGCCACCTAGATTGCACCCTTCTCGGCCGGGCACAAAAATCTAACTGGAGTCTGGAGGGGGGTCGTGGGGGGAGGAGCCAGTGCACACCACCTGATCGGAAAGGCTTTACTTTTTGTGCCCTGTCTCCTGCGGAGCCGCTATTCCCCATGGTCCTTTCAGGAACCCCAGCATGGTCCTTTCAGGAACCCCAGCATCCACTAGGACGATAGAGAAACCCCTTTTATCCTTATTATGTCCCATAACGTTTTCCAAAAGTGGCAAAAGCGAGAAGAGGTAACCGACTTCTGAAATCGGAGCCCAGTAGGCCTAACCGAACTAGGGAACTCCTCCCTTCTGAGGTCTCGTGAACAGTCACACGGGTAAACGAAACCAGTGTAAGATTGAACAAGGAGAAAAAAGGAGCCTGTTGAAGTAGACATTCCAGTCGAGGTAGGAGCCAAGGCTCCTCTACTGACAACAGGCGTATCTGCATCTTCAAGTCATGCGTGGCCCAACCAGCGCCACCGAGAGGACTAGCACGCATAATCCCCTCCTGTGTTACTGAACATGAGGTAGAAATAGAAAAGGAGGCAGGATAGAGTAACCAGAAAACTCCCCGGAGCCCTGAGGGCCTCCACGGCTACTGCCGCCAGAGCTCACGTCCGAGAGTAGTAAAGGGTTAAAGAGTCAGTCAGAACGCCCTGAGGTCGATCCGAAATTTCCGCCCACAGCGGACCAGCTGACCAAACTCTGGGGAATGTTCCCTCACCCAGGAGTCTGACCTGGTGGCTTGATCTGGAAACAAGATTGTTGTCCCCCGCTCCGAGAGGAATGGAGGCGACCACTCATTGCGTCGCAACTTGACTGAAGAAATAGAGTCTCTGGTGCCGAGGAATGAAAAATCCTCTGACGGACCGTGTTGAGAAACGTCTATGCGGAGCATAAATTGGATCTGTGTCGAATCAGAAACTCCTGGATCCTCCGGATATTCAGAAGCCACCTAATGTACAGAGTGGGATAGTAGCAGTAAATTGTCCCATTAGGGAACCAACGTCACCCACTGCCCTTGAAAAAGTTATTCTGTGATCTTCCTAAACTCTGTGGGAGCGGAAGAGAGACCGAGAGGAAAGGACTGACAGTGAAAATGAGAATCCTGTAATGCGAATCGGAGAAAAGGCCGTCCAACGGAAATCAGTAAACAGGCATCTCTGAAGACAAGGGACACGTAAAACTCCCTTTCTTGTTCCAACTAGCAATCACAGACTAAAAGGATTGTAAGGCCAGAATAGGCCTGTCCGAGCCACTTGGCTTTGGAACGTGAAAAGAAAACAAAGGCCTGAGAACTGTCCTAATTCAAATGATATGTGAAAAACAGGGATCAACACCCTTTGTGGTTAGAAAACTATGGAGCGCCGCCTGCAGTATGACTCTCTTGTCATCTTAAATCGGCCGACCCATGCCGAGGGACTCCTGAGACGGTTGTAACCGCCCAAGCCTTCTCCCATCGACCTGCGCTTACCCTGGGACCCTCCAGGTGGTAGGAAAGTCTGTGTAATGGGTGTATAGGATGACATAAAATCAGACTGGGCCGAGGATGATGAACCTCTGCTTCAGCCCTTTCTACCCTGAGATCCCCTGGCGACGGAGATATCGCCCGTGTGGAGACGAAAGCCTGAAAGGGCACGGAAAAAACTAAGGGAAAAACCAGTAAAGGTCTGTCTTGGAGCTGGGGCAGTAGTAGGAGAAAGCCAAGTGGACTTACCTCCAATGGTTCAAGAAATCCTGCAGAAAGTTCCTTCCCCAGAACCATCTGCCTCGTAGGATTTCATGTTTACATGTCACTGTCGCAGCCCCAGAGGTCGTCGGGTTAAGACAGCCCAAGCGAAGATGCAGGGTCCGAGTCTGCAGACGTGGAGACCTCCAAAGAACATAAAGCAGAATCGTGATTCTGACCTGTACCAAAGTATCAATTGATCCTGATGCGAAGCATCCTGTAAACTAGAGGACAATTGTTCCCCAACCTACCTGCTCCGGACACGGTAGAACCATGCTGCCGCATATGTCGATGGATCCCTGAGCAAGGTTGCCTCAGGAAAACGGCGGCTTGATGGACCGGCGATACACCGAGGTGTATACCCTAGAGAGGTTCTGATACCATCTCCTGCCATCTGCGGGGAAAGGATAGGAAAACAAACATTGTTTGATACCTGATATTGTGTATTCGGGTGTCTGTCGGCCGCCTACCGGAGCCTGCCCAGCTCATCCGTAACTGGACCAGTCGCTGTCATTTCGTCAATGGCGTGGAACCCTGATGGACTTGACGTGTCCTCCTCCTTTACCTGCAGTATCAGATGAACTGCTGTATTATGTACCTGTATATTCTGAGACACTGGTTCAGATCCACAGAAAACAGACATCAGTAATGCATGGAATGTTAGCAAGGTTTCTTTTTGGAAAGGTGAAATGACGTACAAGGTCTCTGGTTAATAGTGACAGTACCTGCATAATTGTTCAAACAGGGGTGTCCTGCAGGTGCGTGGAGGGCGAAGCAGATGGCTCCGCCGCATACTTCACACCTAAGAGGGAATTCTTCGACTATCCCAGGTGAGACAAACGAAAGGAGAAAAGGTGGGTTAAATGAACAGAGCCCTACGTAAGGTCTGCACTATAATGTGTAGTGACCGACACAATTAAAATAAACTTTCTGGAGCAGCTGAGACCTGAACCAGTAACGCTGCGCTGTGGGACAGGAGTCTTAGCCCTAGGCTATAGGAGTTCTCCTTAAAGTTTTGTTTGTATTCAAACCCCTGTTCAGATACCTGCTACTAGCGTATTGAGCCACAGCGCTATTTGTCCGATGCCTTACACACATTCCCCAATTACAATAGCATTAGTAACTAGTGACACCAAGGAATAATAAAGGGAAGGCAACACCCCGCCTTGTATTTAGTGTACCGCTAATTAAGGTGCACCAGATGTTTCTCGGAGGTTACGCTGGCTTTTCAAAATGGTGACCAGCCTGTGAGAAAGATGGGGGAAAATGTTATGTGCAAGGTGTTATTAGAAAACATTGTCGAAGTTTTGTTTTATCCCCTATATCTGGTATTTTATGGATATATCTATATACATACCCACACGCACTTAAATATATATATCTATATATATATATATGTATACATACACAAACATAACTATATATGTATATCTACCCACACACCACCGTGACACCCACCGGGTAGATAAATACTGTCTATGTGAACCCAACCGGGTAGATAAATACTGTGTATTTGTAGGTAAATAAATACTGCACAGTAGATTTTTTTTTTATTAATGAGCGGAGTCCCAGCTACTGTAATAGAGCAGGTTCCCTGATTTGCAAGTAGGGAAATGCTGGGTAGAGGACTCTACTGCAGGGAGGAATGTAGCTATATTTCAGCAGCATGAAGTATAGAAAAGTTAAAAACCCCAGAGACAGGGTCTGTTGCCTAGCGACAGTGAGATCTGGGAGCCCGCTGAGTAAAGCGGGTTATAAGCTCCTTGTAAAGAAATCCTCCCTGCACAGCCAGGAGAGGAATGAGTCTCCAGTGTGAGGCACACACTGGAGCGGCGTGCTGCAGCGGCGCGGGGAGCGGTGAGAGCCCGCCGTAGAGAGCGGGAGTTAGCTCCGCCCCCCCTGCCTCGTGCAAATGTATCCCCCGGCCGCCTTGCTGAGGTCGGGGTGCGGGCAAATATAACCCCCGGCACTGCTGCTGCCGGGGAGAATGTATATTGTGCAAGTGCTTGCTGTCAGACCTCTGTTTGGGAGAAACTTCAGGAATCGTAGGACCACGCATCTCCCATGGTGAACATAGTTATATATGCTGTGACCGGGGAGCGGTGTGTAACCCCCCCGGCCACCTGTATGCAGCTGAGTCTGAGCCCGCCGGACGGAGCGGGACTTAGCTCCGCCCCTCTGTTCCGGCGCCACTTTTAAATCTAAAAATCAGCTACTCCGGCGCCTGTATTACCCGGCTGAGCTGCGGTCGGGTAGTGTAAATGTATCACCCGGCTGCCTTCTGCTGCAGCCGGTGATTGAAGAGCGCTGAGCCCGCTTACAGAGCGGGCTGAAGCTCCGCCCCCCCCCATAATGGCGCCAAGATTACACTTTGTGATACAGACAAATACAAAGCATGAAAATAAATGGATTGCACTTCCAGTAATATATATGAAGTCTCTCTCTATCACAGAGCGAGGGACTAACTGCTCCATGTCTGTACCCACTGTTGTTATACAGGACACAACACAGTAAAAAAACCATCACATTTATCTGGAGGGGGGGAGATTGTACTCACCGTCCTTTTGATGGCGTGGCCCCGACACGCGCCGCACGCAGCGGTGTCCGGCCGGAATCTTCTGTGATGGAGTGGCCCCGACACACGCCGCACGCAGCGGTGTCCGACCATTTTTGATACTCACCGCTGCCATGCTGCCGGAATCTTCTGCTGGATGGAGTGGTCCCGACACGCGCCGCACGCAGCGGTGTCCGCCAACTCAGGAGAGCTCAGTGTCTCCCTCAGCCGGGGCCCATCCCGAGCCGCACGCAGCTGCGATGGGACCCCGCCGGCAGCTCCCTCGGTGCAGACTGGCAGTGGCAGAGCTGCCAGTCTGTTAGAAAAATAAAATAATAAAGAAAAAATAAAAATTTCTTCAGCTAAACCCAAGTGAACCAGCTCCCTCGGGCACTAAACTAAGACTGGCTTGGAGGGGAGATAGTAGGGGAGGAGCTAGCCACAGTGTGAGAATTTTTAAAGTGCCAGCTCCCAATACTACCTACTATTTCCCCATTGTAACTACACTCCAGTGGCCCCTAGTGGATGAAGGAGAAAGACCTAGGGTCCATTTTCCGTTCACTGTACCAATAAATATAGGTTAGCCTATATTAGCTCCGGGTGTAGAGCCCATTCGCTTGCCTTAATGGCGTGTCGACTGAGAAAATCCACTTCCCAGTTTAGGACTCCAGGAATGAACACTGCGACAATGCTGGATGATGAAGTTCTTTAGTATGTGACTTACCTCCTTCATCGCTTTTCGGCTGCGAGTTCCTCCCTGATGGTTGATGTACGCTACTGCCGTCGCATTATCCGAGCGGATCTGAACTGGTTTTCCCCGAAGAATGTCCTTTGCCTGAATCAGTGCCATGTATATGGCCCGAAGTTCCAATATATTTATTGGCAGGCAACCTTCTTCCTTGGTCCATTTCCCCTTGGAAACACAACCTTCCTGACACTGCTCCCCAGCCCTGGAGACTGGCATCCGTTGTCAGATTTTCCCAATCTGATATCCAAAAGGGTCTCCCCTTGTCCAGATGGGATGTCTGTAGCCACCAGGCTAATGACCTTACTTCTATCGTAAGAACAATAGTCTACATTTTTGTTGTATGATGCAACCCATTCCATTTGGCAAGAATCAGCTGCTGCAGAGGCCTCGAGTTGAACTGTGCATACTCCACCATGTCGAATCTTGACACCATCAATCCCATCACACGCATTGCTGCGTGAATGGATACCTTTTGACTGTGTAGCAAGTCCTGAATCCTTGACTGAACCTTGGATATCTTGTGCAGAGGTAAAATTACTCTCTGAAGACTTGAATCCAGTACAACCCCGAAGTGAGTCATCCATTGTGATGGAACCAGAGACGATTTTGCCCAATTTATGAGCCACCCGTACCTTTGCAGACACGTTATTGTGTGTTGCAGATGACATAGGAGCAACTCCTGCGACTGAGCCAGGATTAAAAGTTCATCGAGGTATGGAAAAATTCTTATCCCCTGCTGGCGGAGATAAGCTGCTATTCCCACCATAATCTTGGTAAATATTCTGGGGGCTGTGGCTAACCCAAAAGATAGGGCCTGAAACTGAAAATGCTGTTGGAGGATAGCGAACCAGAGATAGCAGTGATGGGACAGTGCTATAGGAACATGTAGGTAAGCATCCTGTATATCCAGGGATACCATATAATCCCCTGGTTCCATGGCCAAAATGATGGAACATAGTCTCCATATGAAACAGATGTACCCAAATGTACTTGTTCAGCACTTTGAGATTGAGAATGGGCCGAAATGACCCATTTGGTTTCTGAACTAGAAACAAGTTGGAGTAAAGGGTTACGGTCGGTAAGTCAACACATTAGGTCGACAATACCATTAGGTCGACATGCATTAGGTCGACATGCGTTATCCACATTTTTCTTTCTATTTTTTGCATTTTTTCATACTTAACGATTCCTGTGGACTCTGGTGGTCATTCAGAGTTCATCGCTCGCTGCCGATTTTCGCAGAGCAGCTATTAAGTAAAAAAATGGCAATTCTGCGCATGCGCATGGTACGCAGCGCGCATGCGCTAAGTACTTTCACACAAAACTTTGTAGATTTACACAAGCTCGAGCGACATTTTTTCATCGCTCGAGTGATCGTAGTGTGATTGACAGGAAGTGGGTGTTTCTGGGCGGAAACTGGATGTTTTCAGGGAGTGTGCTAAAAAACGCAGGCGTGCCAGGTAAAAACGCAGGAGTGGCTGGCCGAACGCAGGGCGTGTTTGTGACGTCAAACCAGGAACTAAACGGACTGAGGTGATCGCAGTCTAGGAGTAGGTCTGGAGAAAAATATTTAGTAGCAGTTCTGCTAATCTTTCGTTCGCTATTCTGCTAAGCTAAGATACACTCCCAGAGGGCGGCGGCCTAGCGTGTGCAATGCTGCTAAAAGCAGCTAGCGAGCGATCAACCCGGAATGACCACCTATGATTGGAAGGAGCCATGCGAGGGGACACGGTGCACTAATTTGGGTTCCCCCTCACATGATGGAGAAAACGACACCAAAAACAGTCAAAAACCTCATGCTGACCTTTTGACCTGTCGACCTAGTACATGTTGACCTAATGAGTGTCGACCTAAGTTGGGTCGACCCAACGAGCCATACCCGGAGTAAAAAACCTGTCCTCGTTGCGCAGGAGGAACTGGAATGACTACTCCTGACTGAAGCAATTTATGAATTGCCTCTTGCAAAGCCCTGGCCTTCATCTCTACCCGAGACGGGCTGGTACAAAAAAACCTTACAGCAGGGTGCTTCTTGAAGGCAAAAGCATAACCTGGAGATACCGCTTCCTGCACCCAGACAGACTTCTTATTGGGCGTAGCCCAAGCCTCTTCCATGATTTCCGTCAGCTGATCTGACCCTGGAAACTCAGTCTTAACTGTTTTGGGACGTTTAAACACAGGTGCTTGGTATTTAACACAGGCTCTGCTGAATCCTCTAAGGACAGAATAGCTTTCATTGCTTTAATGGGATGCAGTCAATTTACCGACAACCAAAATTCCGACGGTCAAAATCCCGACAACAATTGACCGACAGTCAAAATCCCGACAAGGTCAAAATACCGACATGTAAACTGTCGAAGGGTCAAACTGCCTACATTAGTTTTTCATGATTTTTTTTTAAACTGAAACAACTTGTTGATACTTTGCCATCCCAGTGGACCTGGAGGGAGAATATAATAGTGTGCCCGAACACGAGCCATGCGACGGTACGCGGTACACTTTTTTGGTGTCCATGTCGACATACAAACCAAAAACAATGAAAAACTCATGTCGGCCTTTTGACCTGTCGACATTTTACATGTCTGTATTTTGACCTTGTCTGTATCTTAAATTTCGGTATTTTGTCCATGTCAGCATTTTGACCGTCGGTCAATTGATGTCGGGATTTCGACCGTCGGGATTTTGATTGTAGGTATTTCATACCGATCCCACTTTAATTAACTCAGCTATATCCACTGAGCTGAGATCTTCCTCCTCCTCTTCGTATGTCAAAGCAGAGTTTATTGAGCCTTCATCCTCCGATGAATCCTCATCTGAAACGTGTAGCCTGTGAGGATGAAGATTTACTTACCACTGGCTTATCAGCCTGTTTCTATTGAGAGGCTGCTGCTGGAAGTTATAAACCGCAGGTGGGAAGGGTTAATCGTTTAACATATTCCTGGTACAGGAGTTGGAGGAATTATCTGTTCAGCTATACTGGATAAAATCTGTGCAAACATAGCCCAAGGTGGATCAACCTGCACCTGAATCTGCCTTGTATTTTTCAAGAGACCCTGGTGAAAGCTAAAACAATTTGCATACAAACAATCCTGAACCAGATCCTGAGGTTAACACAGCTTTACAAAGACAAACATGAGATGAGTGTTGGTGTTGCTGTGAGTGTATCTACCTCACATTTGACAATCTTAGACATGATAAATAATCAACACTTCCACAGTGTACTACACAATTTGTGACTGTAATTACTTTAAACTTTTTAAAGTGACCTACAATCCGACCCTACCATGCACCAGCATTGAGGATTGGAATAGAAAAAACTGACAGAATATATAGTAAAGTCAGCAATCACACTAGCAGTCAGTCACATTATACATTAGTATAATAAGCAATATGAGCACATCATACAACTACATTTCAAGTATGTTGGAGAACATATTACTGAATCATGTTTAAACAGATCTACCGGATTCAGACGCATAGCGAAAGAAACAACAGTAATAGTATACAGACTCATATGCAATAGGCACTTATCTAACTATTCGTACTCAAAAGGTAGATAGAGACTTAGTGCTGTATTACCCGTACTCAGTAGAGTGGGATGCAGGGAGACTCACCTCACTTCCAGGACCGATCAATACGTTAGCGAACGCTGAGTGGATCCAGACGCTACTAGTGTACACTGCCACTCCATGAACCTATAGTGAACACAGACGCACCAGTCACACAACTGCCTATACTGCGGCTGGGTCCCCTTCGTATACAGCGTCTGAGACGGAAGCGGGAAACAGTTCATGGCAGGAGACTCGGAGGAGACTGGTCATGAACTAGGGGGAGGGGCGTCCAGGAGAGCGCCTGACTCCCAACTGCTGACATCAACCCTAGGGATCGTGGCCTCATACTATTCCTGGAGCCTCTGATCCCTAAGGTCTAGCGCTGGTGCACCCGAGGTGGCAGCCGCATCAGCAACTGTTTGGTAGTCTCCTCCCAAACCAGTGCGGCTGTGTCCGTATTCCCCTTCCAAACGGAATCGATGCCTTACCTTCTCCCCATGCTCCGGCCACAGCCTGGTAATGCCTGCTGGACCTGCTAGTATATCCGATACAGACGCCCGCCGAAACAGCACTGTACTCATGGGTAAGCGTTGTCGCGACCCGGCGGAGAGTTGTTGAGGCGACTCTTTCTAAGGTATGTATAAGACGCGTTTTAGAAAGATCACTCAAGAAAAAATAGTAAGACTATAAAAATAAAATAAGAAAGCTAAGGGCTGCTAAAAACCAGCAGCCCTCTGACCATGGTCCGGCTCCTGCCGCACCAAACAAAAAACTTATTTGCCTGAGCCAGGCGGCGAGGATATATGGACGGGCCCGTTGCATGCTGGGAGGCCGAAAAGTTTTGACCGATTGGTGCCAATCCACTGTCGCTTCATCATATCCCAATGTAATCCTGTGGATAACCTGTGGACCCTGCCGGAGAAACACAGGTTTCACTGAACCTGTGTGTTATTGGGAGATAATGTATTTTTTTTTTTTTACAATCGACCAAATCGGATAGCCTGTAAAATAATACAGGTGAAACATCGCAAAAAACGTCCGACTTTTTCACCCAATGTATTTTCGCCTCAGTTTTTGGGATGTCCTTTTATAAATGAGCGCATTCATAACTTTTCTGTGTCATTATACATTTTCTCATAATGTACTACAACACTTTGTAAAAAATGAACTGCATGAACTAATGATTTGTATTATAAATTAACCCCTTGTCTGGCATGTGATGCGACCGGAGCCATGACTACGTTACCTGATCAGGTCACATCCCATGCGACGCGCTGCCCGCTGTGTCCCCCGTCGTGTGGAAGAGGAGATCCGGAGAACCCACGGAGTGATTCGGCGGTCTCTGACATTACTAAAAATACTTTTTAAACCTAAGAATTTTTTATGTTTTTTTAAACAACAATTTTTGAGCAGTTTTGTCCTGCTGTAATGCAGTTCCAATAAAATAAATCTCTTTTCCGTGTAGAACTGTTATCCCACATTTACTGACTAGTTAGCAAGTGGAAAATTTTTATCATGAGATAAAAGCTTAAATACACACCATTTCTTAAAGAGAAATAAATCTATTTTCATCAGTTTGTCACCGTAAATTTAACTTACCGATCATTTGAGGCATTGAGTTCCAGTACAGCATCCTTAAACGCTGAGCCCAAAAGTGCTCGTGCCAAACACAAAATACTTGTTGTTTTACCAGTTCCAGGAGGACCCTAAGATTGCAAATATAAGTAATTTTTTTTGTATTTGTTTTGAATCTGTTCCATACAGTGTATGTAATAAGGAAGAGTGGGTGAGGGGGAGGGGGGGGTGGAAGAATTCACAACAGTGGCCCAGAACCAAGATCAACACCAAAGTTTCCTATTATACCAGTTTCTCCTACATACAGATTTGTCATCATACATCTTTGCTGCAGTCACAACTAACAGCCCCTCTTGGCACGCCAGGTCCCGTGAGATGTTTTTGCCGAAAACTAGTTTTATTCACAATATACGCCTAGGATGCACGGGAGAGTGTGCTGATTAATTTGATATGTGACACTTGTATATCTGTGTGCGACTGAGTCTCTGAATCTGTACACAAAGTGCTACAATACGACTGCAACTTTTTCCTAATAGTAGTTCTGTTCTGCTCCGTATACAGACTCAGTCACACATAATATACAAGTGTCATATCAATATAATCAGCACAGTTTCCTAGCCCCATTGTGCTGCGAATAAGACGCATTTTCAGCCAAAAAGCAAATACCTGATGGTATCAGAGTTGCACAGGACCTGGATGTATGAGGACACATCTGTAAATAGATTATACATTTATAGACTATAAAGGAGTAAATGATGCATACAGCAGATGCAGAGTATATGAGTTTTAAACCTTGTATGCCTATACATACATGTATATATATCTCCACATACATACACAAAGATGTAGCATGTGTTAGTTTGTCTTTGAATACCACCTGTAAACTTATCTTTTGTGTAAGGAAACCTATTAATGGAGACTTCAAAGTGAAATACAGACACTGAGAAAATCATACTACATATGCTTACTGTGCATCATTAACAGTATGATGTTTTAGTCCCAGCTTCCATGTGTGAACCAGGAACATCTGTGGTCTGAGGTGACCGTCTTGCAGTAGAAACAGAAACCATCCTGAAGGTTACTAGCCGTAAATGCTCTTACCCCAGCACACCTTCGGCTCCAGGGACAACGGTAATAATAATAATAATACAAAAAAATAAAAAAGACTGGGACAAGTATATAGTAAAAATAAGAATTTACTTACTGATAATTCTATTTCTCATAGTCCGTAGTGGATGCTGGGACTTCCGTAAGGACCATGGGGAATAGCGGCTCCGCAGGAGACTGGGCACAAAAGTAAAAGCTTTAGACTAGCTGGTGTGCACTGGCTCCTCCCCCTATGACCCTCCTCCAAGCCTCAGTTAGGATACTGTGCCCGGACGAGCGTACATAATAAGGAAGGATTTTGAATCCCGGGTAAGACTCATACCAGCCACACCAATCACACTGTACAACCTGTGGTCTGAACCCAGTTAACAGTATGATAAACGTAGGAGCCTCTGAAAAGATGGCTCACAACAATAAACAACCCGATTTTTTCGTAACAATAACTATATACAAGTATTGCAGACAATCCGCACTTGGGATGGGCGCCCAGCATCCACTACGGACTATGAGAAATAGAATTATCGGTAAGTAAATTCTTATTTTCTCTGACGTCCTAGTGGATGCTGGGACTTCCGTAAGGACCATGGGGATTATACCAAAGCTCCCAAACGGGCGGGAGAGTGCGGATGACTCTGCAGCACCGAATGAGAGAACTCCAGGTCCTCCTCAGCCAGGGTATCGAATTTGTAAAATTTTGCAAACGTGTTTGTCCCTGACCAAGTAGCTGCTCGGCAAAGTTGTAAAGCCGAGACCCCTCGGGCAGCCGCCCAAGATGAGCCCACTTTTCTTGTGGAATGGGCTTTAACAGATTTTGGCTGTGGCAGTCCTGCCACAGAATGTGCAAGCTGAATTGTACTACAAATCCAACGAGCAATCGTCTGCTTAGAAGCAGGAGCACCCAGCTTGTTGGGTGCATACAGGATAAACAGCGAGTCAGATTTTCTGACTCCAGCCGTCCTGGAAACATATTTTCAGGGCCCTGACTACGTCCAACAACTTGGAGTCCTCCAAGTCCCTAGTAGCCGCAGGCACCACAATACGTTGGTTCATGTGAAACGCTGAAACCACCTTAGGGAGAAATTGAGGACGAGTCCTCAATTCTGCCCTGTCTGAATGAAAAATTAGGTAAGGGCTTTTATATGACAAAGCCGCCAATTCTGAGACACGCCTGGCTGACGCCAGAGCTAACAGCATGACCACCTTCCATGTGAGATATTTTAATTCCACAGTGGTGAGTGGTTCAAACCAATGTGATTTTAGGAACCCTAAAACTACATTGAGATCCCAAGGTGCCACTGGTGGCACAAAAGGAGGCTATATATGCAGTACCCCCTTGACAAACGTCTGAACTTCAGGCACTGAAGCCAGTTCTTTCTGGAAGAAGATCGACAGGGACGAAATTTGAACCTTAATGGATCCTAATTTTAGGCCCATAGACAGTCCTGCTTGCAGGAAATGCAGGAAACGACCCAGTTGAAATTCCTCTGTGGGGGCCTTCTTGGCCTCACACCACGCAACATATTTTCGCCAAATGCGGTGATAATGTTTCGCGTTTACATCCTTCCTGGCTTTGATCAGGGTAGGGATGACTTCATCTGGAATGCCTTTTTCCATCAGGATCCGGCGTTCAACCGCCATGCCGTCAAACGCAGCCGCGGTAAGTCTTGGAACAGACAAGGTCCCTGCTGGAGCAGGTCCTTTCTTAGAGGTAGAGGCCACGGGTCCTCCGTGAGCATCTCTTGCAGTTACGGGTACCAAGTTCTTCTTGGCCAATCCGGAGCCACGAGTATAGTTCTTACTCCTCTCCTTCTTATGATTCTCAGTACTTTGGGTATGAGAGGCAGAGGAGGGAACACATACACCGACTGGTACACCCACGGTGTTACCAGAGCGTCCACCGCTATTGCCTGAGGGTCCCTTGACCTGGCGCAATATCTGTCCAGTTTTTTGTTGAGACGGGACGCCATCATGTCCACCTTTGGTTTTTCCCAACGGTTTACAATCACTTGAAAGACTTCTGGGTGAAGTCCCCACTCCCCCGGGTGGAGGTCGTGTCTGCTGAGGAAGTCTGCTTCCCTGTTGTCCACTCCCGGAATGAACACTGCTGACAGTGCCACCACATGATTTTCCGCCCAGCGAAGAATCCTTGCAGCTTCTGCCATTGCCCTCCTGCTTCTTGTGCCGCCCTGTCTGTTGACGTGGGCGACTGCCGTGATGTTGTCCGATTGGATCAATACCGACTGACCCTGAAGCAGAGGCCTTGCTTGACTTAGGGCATTGTAAATGGCCCTTAGTTCCAGGATATTTATGTGAAGAGACGTTTCCATGCTTGACCACAAGCCCTGGAAATTTCTTCCCTGTGTGACTGCTCCCCAGCCTCTCAGGCTGGCATCGGTGGTCACCAGCATCCAATCCTGAATGCCGAATCTGCGGCCCTCTAGAAGATGAGCACTCTGTAACCACCACAGGAGAGACACCCTTGTCCTTGGAGATAGGGTTATCCGCTGATGCATCTGAAGATGCAATCCGGACCATTTGTCCAGCAGATCCCACTGAAAAGTTCTTGCATGGAATCTTCCGAATGGAATCGCTTCGTAAGAAGCCACCATTTTTCCCAGGACTCTCGTGCATTGATGCACAGACACTTGGCCTGGTTTTAGGAGTTTTCTGACTAGCTCGGATAACTCCCTGGCCTTCTCCTCCGGGAGAAACACCTTTTTCTGGACTGTGTCCAGAATCATCCCCAGGAACAGTAGACGTGTTGTTGGAATCAGCTGTGATTTTGGGATATTTAGGATCCACCCGTGCTGACGTAGCACTACCTGAGATAGTGCTACTCCGACCTCTAACTGTTCCCTGGACCTTGCCCTTATCAGGAGATCGTCCAAGTAAGGGATAATTAAGACGCCTTTTCTTCGAAGAAGAATCATCATTTCGGCCATTACCTTGGTAAAGACCCGTGGTGCCGTGGACAATCCAAACGGCAGCGTCTGAAACTGATAATGACAGTTTTGTACCACAAACCTGAGGTACCCTTGGTGAGAAGGGTAGATTGGGACATGGAGATAAGCATCTTTGATGTCTAGAGATACCATATAGTCCCCTTCTTCCAGGTTCGCTATCACTGCTCTGAGTGACTCCATCTTGAATTTGAACCTTTTTATGTAAGTGTTCAAGGATTTTAGATTTAAAATTGGTCTCACCGAGCCGTCCGGCTTCGGTACCACAAACAGCGTGGAATAATACCCCTTTCCCTGTTGTAGGAGGGGTACCTTGATTATCACCTGCTGGGAATACAGCTTGTGAATAGCGTCCACTACCGCCTCCCTGTCGGAGGGAGACGTTGGTAGAGCAGACTTCAGGAACCGGCGAGGGGGAGACGTCTCGAATTCCAATTTGTACCCCTGTGATACTACCTGCAGGATCCAGGGGTCCACTTGCGAGTGAGCCCACTGCGCGCTGAAATTCTTGAGACGGCCCCCCACCGTGCCTGAGTCCGCTTGTAGAGCCCCAGCGTCATGCTGAAGACTTGGCAGAAGCGGGGGAGGGCTTCTGTTCCTGGGAAGAGGCTGCCTGGTGCAGTCTTTTTCCCCTTCCTCTGCCCCGGGGCAGAAATGAGTGGCCTTTTGCCCGCTTGCCCTTATGGGGACGAAAGGACTGAGTTTGAAAAGACGGTGTCTTTTTCTGCTGAGAGATGACCTGGGGTAAAAAGGTGGATTTTCCAGCCGTTGCCGTGGCCACCAGGTCCGATAGACCGACCCCAAATAACTCCTCCCCTTTATACGGCAATACTTCCATATGTCGTTTGGAATCCGCATCACCTGACCACTGTCGCGTCCATAACGCTCTTCTGGCAGAAATGGACATCGCACTTACTCTAGATGCCAGGGTGCAAATATCCCTCTGTGCATCTCGCATATATAGTAATGCATCCTTTAAATGCTCTATAGTTAATAATATACTGTCCCTATCCAGGGTATCAATATTTTCAGTCAGGGAATCCGACCAAGCCACTCCAGCGCTGCACATCCAGGCTGAGGCGATTGCTGGTCGCAGTATAACACCAGTATGTGTGTGTATATACCTTTTAGGATATTTTCCAGCCTCCTATCAGCTGGTTCCTTGAGGGCGGCCGTATCGCCACTTGTTTTGATAAGCGTGTGAGCGCCATATCTACCCTAGGAGGTGTTTCCCAACGTGACCTAACCTCTGGCGGGAAAGGGTATAGTGCCAATAATTTATTAGAAATCAGCAGTTTTTTATTGGGGGAAAGCCACGCTTTATCACACACCTCATTTAATTCATCTGATTCAGGAAAAACTACTGGTGGTTTTTTCACACCCCACATAATACCCTTTTTTGTGGTACTTGTAGTGTCAGAAATATTCAATGCCTCCTTCATTGCCGTGATCATGTAACGTGTGGCCCTACTGGACATTACGTTTGTCTCCTCACCGTCGACACTGGATTCAGTATCCGTGTCTGTGTCGACCATCTGAGGTAACGGGCGTTTTAGCGCCCCTGACGGTGTCTGAGACGCCTGAACAGGCACTAATTGATTTGCCGGCTGTCTCATGTCGTCAACAGTTTTTTGCAAAGTGCTGACATTGTCACGTAATTCTTTAAATACGACCATCCAGTCAGGTGTCGACTCCCTAGGGGGTGACATCACTAACACAGGCAATTGCTCTGCTTCCACATAATTTTCCTCCTCATACATGTCGACACAATCGTACCGACACCCAGCACACACACAGGGAATGCTCTGAAAGAGGACAGGACCCCACAAGCCCTTTGGGGAGACAGAGGGAGAGTTTGCCAGCACACACCAGAGCGCTATATATATACAGGGATAACCTTATGTAAGTGTTTCTCCCTTTATAGCTGCTGTTTTATATTAGCTGCCAATAGTGCCCCCCCTCTCTTGTTTTACCCTGATTCTTGTAGCAGGACTGCAGGGGAGAGTCAGGGAGCCGTCCTTCCAGCGGAGCTGTGAAAGAAAATGGCGCTTGTGTGCTGAGGAGAAAGGCTCCGCCCCCTTCACGGCGGCCTTTTCTCCCGCTTTTTTTAGGAAAACTGGCAGGGGTTAAATGCATCCATATAGCCCAGGAGCTATATGTGATGCATTTCTTTAGCCATATAAGGTTTTTATAGTGTTTTATTGCGTCTCAGGGCGCTCCCCCCCAGCGCCCTGCACCCTCAGTGACCGGAGTGTGAAGTGTGCTGAGAGCAATGGCGCACAGCTGCAGTGCTGTGCGCTACCTTATCTGAAGACAGGAACGTCTTCTGCCGCCGATTTCTCCGGACCTCTTCGCTCTTCTGGCTCTGTAAGGGGGCCGGCGGCGCGGCTCCGGGACCCATCCAGGCTGAACCTGTGATCGTCCCTCTGGAGCTAATGTCCAGTAGCCAAGAAGCCCAATCCACTCTGCATGCAGGTGAGTTCGCTTCTTCTCCCCTTAGTCCCACGATGCAGTGAGCCTGTTGCCAGCAGGTCTCACTGAAAATAAAAAACCTATTTAAAACTTTTACTCTAAGCAGCTCAGGAGAGCTACCTAGCATGCACCCTTCTCGGCCGGGCACAAAAATCTAACTGAGGCTTGGAGGAGGGTCATAGGGGGAGGAGCCAGTGCACACCAGCTAGTCTAAAGCTTTTACTTTTGTGTCCAGTCTCCTGCGGAGCCGCTATTCCCCATGGTCCTTACGGAAGTCCCAGCATCCACTAGGACGTCAGAGAAATAAAAGATGTAAATCCTGCGACACGTTTCTGCAACTAAAGCTGGGTACAGACTGACCGATATATTGGCAATATCGTGGGTGCTACGAAGGGTGTGTAACGCCGATATGTCTGAACAACGTCATTCAGACATATCGTGTCGTCCCTGCAGCACAGCCAATATATCTGCAGACTGCTGGTCAACATTATGGGGGGAATTCAATTGTTTGAAAATTTGGTTGGGTGTCTGTTTTTTCCTATCTAATAGACCGGAAAAAAACAGTCACACAACTGACTTTTCAAACAATTGAATATCCCCCTATGAATGCTGACAAGATGTATGTAGCCAATATAATAAATAGTTCAAGCAAGTATACCAGCTATGGAACACATCTTGACTGGAAGAACTAAGATAAGATTTCTTGTGTAGGAAATTAATACTTTTCACAAAAATTTTACACACAAATACTTACAGCAATGATGATATTTGGAACATTTCCCTCTCTTGCAAATACCTACAAAATAAGTATTTATATATATATATATATCAGCAAATTAAAACAAAATTTACAAAACTAAGATTTGAATTGATTTCACGATGTTACATTAAAAATTGTCTCTTTATAAAATCTGAAAATACAAAAGAGGATTTTGGTACAAACCGATAAATCCATTTATCTGAATCCACTCGGGGACACTGGAGATCTAGACAGCTGGGGTGGGAAGGATGCAGACCGGAGGTAGCACAATGCAATAATAAAAAAAATTATGCACAGCTGGCTCCTTCCCCTTCACGCCCCCCCATCCCTCTAGTTTGAAAAATTGACGTAGAGAAGAGGCAACATGAAAGATCAAAGCCATACGGGAAGGAACCAACCATACCACAACGTCAAACAGCAACCAAGAACTACTAACATATTAACCAATCTGTTTGAACAAATTCTACAAGAACACGCAGGCTGACAGCACCGAGGGGGTGTAGTATGGTATGCCGGCGGTCGGGCTCCCGGCGAGCAGCATACAGACAGTGAGGCGAGCGCAAATGAGCCCCTTGCGGGCTCACAGCGCTCGCCACGCTGCGGGCACGGTGGCGCGCGTATTCTCCCTCCAGGGGGGTCGTGGACCCCCACGAGGGAGAATAAGTGTCGGTATGCCGGCTGTCGGGATTCCGGCGCCGGTATACTGTGCACCGGGATCCCGACAGCCGGCATACTGAAGACCACCCCACCGAAGTGGGCGTCCAGTGTCCCCGATAGGATTCAGAGAAATGGATTTATCGGTAAGTGCCAAAATCCTCTTTTCTCTATCATCCACTAGGGGACACTGGAGATCTAGACAGCTGGGGACATCCCAAAGATACTCCCACGGGCGGGACTGCTGTCCGAAGCACCAAACGACCACAATTTGAATCTCTAGATGCAAAAGAATCAAATTTGTAGAAACGAGTTAACGTGTGTGCTGACGACCACATTGTAGCTCTGCAAAGTTTGGACAGTGGAAGCTCCTCTAGCCGCAGCCCACTAAGTTCCCACTGATCTGGTGGTATGAGCAACCACCCGAAACGGAACTCTCCTACTGCTAGAAATATATGCCTGTTTGATGGTAGGCCGTATCCATCTAGCCAAGATTTGTTTTGAAGCAGGCCAACCCCTCCTTGGGCCATAATACAGTACAAACAAAGCATCTGACTTCCAAATAGAACCAGTAGCATGTACGTATACCCGCAAGGCTCTGACCACATCCAAGGACAGGTTCCCCTCTGACAATCCGTGGAAGGAGGGGACCACAATCTGCTGGTTTATGTGGAAACCAGAAACCACTTTAGGTAAAAACTCAGCTTTCGTACGGAGCTCCGCTCTGACTTCGTGAAAAACTAGGAAAGGACTTTTACACGACAGGGCTCCCAATTCCGAGACCCTTCTTGCTGATGCTAAAGCAAGAAGCAGGACTGTTTTCCAGCTCATATTTTAGAAAACGCCCGATCTAAAAAAATTGTAGCAACAAATTTAGATCCCACGGGGCCATGGGGGAACGAAAAGGTGCTTGTATACTCAACACACCCTGTAAAAATGTCTGGACCTCCTGCAAGGACGCCAGACGTTGTTGGAAAAGGATCGAAAGGGCCGAGACCTGTACCTTCAATGATCCCAACTGCAAACCTCCATAAACCAGTTTGGAGAAAACCTCAATCTAGTAAGGCGGAATTCTCTGGGGTTCCAACACTTAGGCTGGCACCAGTCCATGTATTTCTTCCAGATTCCATAGTAGTGCGCTGCAGTAACCGGCTTTCTTGCTGCTAACATGGTAGGGATAGCCAATTTCGGGATACCCCTGTCTCTTAGTTTCCTGGTCTCAAGAACCACGCAGCAAATCGTAGACTGTTCAGATCTGGGTGAAGAAATGGGCCTTGTGATAAAAAGTCCTCTCTCTGCGGCAATCTCCAAGGATCTTCCGCCAGAAGACCCTTCAGGTCGGAGTACAAACTTCTGCGAGGCTAGTCTGGTGCTATCAAAATTACCCAAGCTCTTTCCTGTTTCACCTTTTTCAACACTCTTGGCAACAAGGGAAACGGCAGGAAGATGTACACCAGTTCGTATGTCCAGCGAATTGCCAGCGCATCCACCGCCTCTGCTGCTGGATTGTGCATCCTGGCCACATATCTTGGCAGCTGATGGTTGTTCTGAGAGGCGATTGGATCCATCAGCGGTAATCCCCACTGCCTTACCACTGCGTCGAAGACCTGTGGGTGTAGACACCACTCCCCTGGATGCATATCCTGACGGCTGAGGTAGTCTGCCTCCCAAATGTCCACTCCTGGAATGAAGACTGCCGACAGGATTATGTTGCGCTTTTCTGTCCAAGACAGAATCTTTGTAGCCTCCGTTAAGGCCATGCAGCTTTTTGTTCCTCCCCGACGGTTTATGTATGCTGCTGCCTTCACATTGTCCGACTGCACTCTCACGTGCTGAGCCCATACTAGGTCTCCCGCCAGAAGAAATGCATTGTAAAAGGCTCTTAGCTCCAGTACGTTTATTGGAAAGCTGCTCTCGTACGGTGACTATCTTCCCTGAAATTGACGGTTGTCCAGTACTGCCCCCCATCCTCAGACTGGTATCTGTCGTCCAAATTTTGCAATCCCAGATTCCAAACCTTTTTCCTGCTACTAGGTTCTTGTGGACCGACCACCAAATCAATGAGGTCCTGGCCTGAGGCAACAAGCGAATCCTTCGGTGAAGGAGTAAATGCATGCCTACCCCCTGAGCAATCAGATTTAGCTGATAGGGTCTGGAATGTAGTCTGCCGTATTGGATCGCTTCAAAAGACACTACCACCTTTCCTAGAAGCTGTGTACAAAGATGTAGAGAGACAGCCTGGTTCTGTAGAACCTGACGTACCATTTCCTTGATATCTCGAATCTTGTCTTCTGGAAGGAAAACTCTCAGTTGTACTGTATCTAAGATGAGTCTCAGGAATTGAAATCTCTACGTCGGTTGCAAATTGGATTTTTTTTTTTTTTTTTTAAATACACAATCCAGCCGTGTCGAATCAGAAACTGATGAGCAATCTGAGCATCCCGGATCAACTGGTCCTGAGAGGGAGCTTTGATAAGAAGGTCGTCCAGATACGGTATTATCGTTACCTCTAACAATCTCAATTTCGCTACCATGACTGCCATTATCTTTGTGAAGACTCTCAGGGCCGATGATAGGCCGAACGGTAGAGCTCTGAATTGGTAACGATTCTTGCCCACTGCAAACCGTAAATAAGCTTGGTGTGGAGACCAAATTGGGACATGGGAGGTACGCATCCTTTATGTCCATCGACACCATGAACTCCTTTTGCTTCAGGCTCGCAATGACTGTATCGATTTCATCTTGAATCTGTAAACGTCAGTAATATTGTTGATCCAGACTTCTGGTGAGGTTTCAGCCCAGGCGTCAGGAATCCTTTTAAACCGAGCGACCACCATAGGAGACCCAAGGTGAGCTGGGAGACAGTCATGCCACGGTCTTGTCAGCAGGCTTAGTGTCCTGTTTTGGGGATGTGGACTGGGAATGGCCTCTGCCTCCGTTTCCACGAGCTTGACCGCCAAAACCTCTACCTCTGTCTCAAAAGGACTGAGACCTAAATTAATTGAACAACAGACCAGAGTCATTTCTTCTTACCGGCCGCGTAGTTCTAGGATACGTAGTAGGCAGAAAAGTCGATTTTCCCACCGTGGCTTGTGAAATCCACTTGCCTAATTCAGGACCAAATAAAGCATCCCCTACAAAGGGGATCGCCTCCACTGCCTTCTTTGAATCTGACTTCACCTACCAATCTCTGAGCCACAGAATCCGTCTGGCTGATATAGCTGAAACCGAGATGGGCGACGCTATCCTGCTATCATCTTTTTAGCCTGGCAAATGTACGTGGCCAACTCCCGGATATGATCCGCTAGTCTAACTCTCTTTTCCTGGCTATTATCTTCTGCCACTGATTGAACTATTTGACCAGCCCATGCGACAATAGCCTTATTAACCCAAGCACTGATAATCGTAGGTCTCTGTGATGCTCCTGCTGCCACAAAGCTGGATTTAAGTGCCGTATCCAACTTACGATCTGACACATCCTTTAGTGTGGTCACGTTTGGTATCGATAAGATTGTCTTCTTTGACAGTCTAACCAGGGAGGCGTCCACAATCAGTGGAAGCTCCCATTTGGACATGACTTCCTCCCATTAACCGTGAACTTTTTGGGAATTTAGAAGAGTCTATCCGGCTGCTACCATACTTCTCCCATTTGATCTTGGAGAGTCTGAGGAATTGGAAACACTGCTGCTTGCGGTTTCTGAGACTCAAATAGATTAAAGACTTCAGGAGACCCTCCTCCTCTTCCTGCAAGAGAGGGAGGGGTCTCTATCGCTTTACGCACATTCTTTTCTACCTGTGCAGGCGGAGTAATTCTAATTAGGAATTCCTCCATCGTTTTGGAAAAAGCCGCAGCCCATTCTAAATGTTGCTTGCGGGATTCCGCCATTTCCTTATAAATATCTGCCAGGGCATTTTCCCATGACCCGGACAGACCACTGCTCCCAGGTTGAGCGTCCACTCCCAAACATGTGTCGCACACCCCAGAGCAGCCAACATTTTTCTCACATTGTGGTCTTGATCACAACCAAGATCACATTTGTGGTCTTGGTTGGTGCTTTGGACGCCATATTAAAACACACACCAATCAGCAGTGCTTTCACCCTATTAGAATAGGAGGAGAAAGACCGTAGGGATATAGGGAGCAATGAAATATAACAGTCACACAGCTGAATAAGAGTCACACGGCTGGAATTATGTAAAAAAATAAAATAAAGAAAAATAGGATTTGAATACCTAGGAGTAAATCCTTTTCTCGTAGACCATAAGGGATATTGGGGGAAACTAGTACGATGGGGTATAGACGGGGTCCAAAGGAGCCAATGCACTTTAAATTTCTTCAACTGGGTGTTCTTGCTCCTCCCCTCTATGTCCCCTCCCACAGGCAGTTATAGGTAAAAACGTGCCTGGAGGAGAAAGGACATATATAAGAGAAGGAAACATGACAATAAAAGAGTGGTGAGATTTATACACCAGCACACCACTAACATAAAACAACCAGCAACAGCTGGTAACATCATCAGCAACAGCTGGTAACATCATCAGCAACAGCTGAACAAAGAACAACCAACAACGGCTGGAAACAACAGCAACAGCTGAACAGGTAAACACAGAAACGAGAACCTGCAGAAAAGTCAACGCACTGAGGCGGGCGCCCAGTATCCCTTATGGACTACAAGAAAAGGGTTAACAAATAGGTATTAAAATCCTATTTTCTCTAGCATCCATAAAGGATATTGGGGGAAACTAGTACGATGGGGACGTCCCAAAGATTCCAGAATGGGCGGGAACGTGCAGAGACTGCTGCAGCACCCCCTGCCCAAACTACGTATCCTCTTTGGCCAGGGTATCAAACTTGTAGAACTTCACAAAAATGTTCTTCACCAACCTGGTAGCAGCTAGGCACAGTTGTAAGGCAGAGACTCCATGGGCAGCCGCCCAGGAAGAACCCACTGATCTAGTAGAGTGGGCCTTAAAGAGACTTAGGAATAGGTAATGCTGCCGACACATAGGCCTGTTGGATAGTAGGCCTAATCCAACGAGCAATGGACTGCTTTGAATCAGGGCAACCCTTCTTCTGCGCATCATAGAGCACTATCAAGGAATCCGTCTTTCTGATACGAGCTGTATGCTTGACATAGATTTTCAAGGCCCGCACAGCATCCAATGCCTCTGGAGGAGCAGAAGAGCCAGTACTGGACGGAACCACAATAGGTTGATTCAGATTAAAAGCAGAGACGACAAATAGTGGATATGGGAAAACGTTTTCTAGAAAGGGGTTATGAAAGCACACAAATTGAAAAAGCTAAGGAGAGAACTTTAAATGTAGAAAGACAGAGTTTACAAACAAATAATGTGAAAGAAAAGAAAAATAATAAGATTTTATTCACCGGTAAATCTATTTCTCGTAGTCCGTAGTGGATGCTGGGACTCCGTAAGGACCATTGGGATTAGCGGCTCCGCAGGAGACTGGGCACAACTAAAGAAAGCTTTAGAACTACCTGGTGTGCACTGGCTCCTCCCACTAAGACCCTCCTCCAGACCTCAGTTAGGATACTGTGCCCGGAAGAGCTGACACAATAAGGAAGGATTTTGAATCCCGGGTAAGACTCATACCAGCCACACCAATCACACCGTATAACTCGTGATACTATACCCAGTTAACAGTATGAAATATAACTGAGCCTCTCAACAGATGGCTCAACAATAACCCTTTAGTTAGGCAATAACTATAAACAAGTATTGCAGACAATCCGCACTTGGGATGGGCGCCCAGCATCCACTACGGACTACGAGAAATAGATTTACCGGTGAGTAAAATCTTATTTTCTCTGACGTCCTAAGTGGATGCTGGGACTCCGTAAGGACCAAGGGGATTATACCAAAGCTCCCAAACGGGCGGGAGAGTGCGGATGACTCTGCAGCACCGAATGAGCAAACTCTAGGTCCTCCTCAGCCAGGGTATCAAACTTGTAGACTCCTACAAAAATGTTTTAACCCGACCAATTAACAGCTCGGCAAAGTTGTAAAGCAGAGACCCCTCGGGCAGCCTCCCAAGAAGAGCCCACTTTCCTCGTGGAATGGGCTTTTACAGATTTAGGGTGCGGCAGTCCAGCCGCAGAATGTGCAAGTTGAATCGTACTACAGATCCAGCGAGCAATCGTCTGCTTAGAAGCAGGAGCACCCAGCTTGTTGGGTGCATGTAGGATAAACAGCGAGTCAGTTTTCCTGACTCCAGCTGTCCTGGAAACATATACTTTTCAGGGCCCTGACTACATCCAGTAACTTGGAATCCTCCAAGTCCCAAGTAGCCGCAGGCACCACAATAGGTTGGTTCACATGAAAAACGGATACCACCTTAGGAAGGAATTGGGAACGAGTCCTCAATTCCGCCTTATCCATATAAAATACAGATAAGGGCTTTTGTATGACAAAACCGCCAATTCTGATACACGCCTGGCCGACGCCAAGGCCCACAGAATGACCACTTTCCACGTGAGGTATTATAGCTCCACGGATTTAAGTGGCTCAACCCAATGCGACTTCAGGAAATCCAACACCACGTTGAGATCCCACGGTGCCACTGGAGGCACAAACGGGGGCTGACTATGCAGCACTCCCTTAACAAAAGTCTGAACTTCAGGCAGTGAAGCCAGTTCAATTTTTGGAAGAAAATCGATAGAGCCGAAATCTGGACCTTAATGGAACCCAATTTTAGGCCCATAGTCACCTCTGACTGTAGGAAGTGCAGAAATCGACCTAGCTGAAATTTCTCCTTTGGGGCCTTCCTGGCCTCACAGTACGCAACATATTTCCGCCATATGCGGTGATAATGGTTTGCGTTCACTTCTTTCCTAGCTGTAAATAGCGTAGGGATAACTTCCTCCGGAATTCCCTTTTCCTTCAGGATCCGGCGTTCAACCGCCATGCCGTCAACGCAGCCGCGGTACGTCTTGGAACAGGCAGGCCCCCTGCTGCAGCAGGTCCTGTCTGAGCGGCAGAGGCCATGGGTCCTCTGAGATCATTTCTTGGAGTTCTGGTTACCAAGCTCTTCTTGGCCAACCCGGAACAATGAGTATAGTTCTTACTCCTCTCCTTCTTATTATTCTCATTACCCTGGGTAAGAGAGGCAGAGAAGGGAACACATACACCGACTGGTACACCCACAGTGTTACCAGAGCGTCCACAGCTATCGCCTGAGGGTCCTAGACCTGGCGCAATATCTTTGAAACTTTTTGTTGAGGCGGGACGCCATCATGTCCACCTGTGGCCTTTCCCAACGGTGTACAATCATTTGGAAGACTTCTGGATGAAGTCCCCACTCTCCCGGGTGGAGGTCGTGTCTTCTGAGAAAGTCTGCTTCTCAGTTGTCCACTCCGGGAATGAACACTGCTGACAGAGCTAATACATGATTTTCCGCCCATCGGAGAATCCTTGTGGCTTCTGCCATCGCCATCCTGCTTCTTGTGCCGCCCTGTCGGTTTACATGAGCGACCGCCGTGATGTTGTCTGACTGGATCAGCACCGGCCGGTGTTGAAGCAGGGGTCTAGCCTGACTTAGGGCATTGTAAATGGCCCTCAGTTCCAGAATATTTATGTGTAGGGAAGTCTCCTGACTTTTCCATAGCCTTGGAATTCCTTCCCTGTGTGACTGCCCCCCAGCCTCGAAGGCTGGCATCCGTGGTCACCAGGACCCAGTCCTGTATGCCGAATCTGCGGCCCCCTAGAAGATGAGCACTCTGCAGCCACCACCACAGCGACACCGTGACCCTTGGAGACAGGGTTAACCGCCGATGCATCTGAAGATGCGACCCAGACCACTTGTTCAACAGATCCCACTGGGAAATCCTTGCATGGGACCTGGCGAATGGAATTTCTTCGTAAGAAGCTACCATCTT
This sequence comes from Pseudophryne corroboree, assembly GCF_028390025.1. Lineage (NCBI taxonomy): Eukaryota > Metazoa > Chordata > Amphibia > Anura > Myobatrachidae > Pseudophryne > Pseudophryne corroboree. Next base: position 449,553,511 of record NC_086445.1, on the reverse strand, counting down.
TCCCAGGGCTCGCGTGCATTGATGCACAGACACCTGTATACGTATTAGGAGGTCTCTGTCTAGAGACAACAACTCCTTGGACTTCTCCACCGGGAGAAACCCTTTTTATCCTGTTCTGTGTCCATAACCATACCCAGGAACAGTAGACGCGTCGTAGGAACCAGCTGCGACTTTGGAATATTCAGAATCCAGCCGTGCTGTTGTAGCACTTCCCGAGATAGTGCTACTCCGACAACAACTGCTCCCTGGACCTCGCCTTTATATGGAGATCGTCCAAGTACGGGATAATAAGATTTTACTCACCGGTAAATCTATTTCTCGTAGTCCGTAGTGGATGCTGGGAACTCCGTAAGGACCATGGGGAATAGACGGGCTCCGCAGGAGACTGGGCACTCAAAGAAAGATTAGGTACTATCTGGTGTGCACTGGCTCCTCCCTCTATGCCCCTCCTCCAGACCTCAGTTAGGATACTGTGCCCGGAAGAGCTGACACAATAAGGAAGGATTTTGAATCCCGGGTAAGACTCATACCAGCCACACCAATCACACCGTATAACTCGTGATACTATACCCAGTTAACAGTATGAAATATAACTGAGCCTCTCAACAGATGGCTCAACAATAACCCTTTAGTTAGGCAATAACTATATACAAGTATTGCAGACAATCCGCACTTGGGATGGGCGCCCAGCATCCACTACGGACTACGAGAAATAGATTTACCGGTGAGTAAATTCTTATTTTCTCTGACGTCCTAGTGGATGCTGGGAACTCCGTAAGGACCATGGGGATTATACCAAAGCTCCCAAACGGGCGGGAGAGTGCGGATGACTCTGCAGCACCGAATGAGAGAACTCAAGGTCCTCCTCAGCCAGGGTATCAAATTTGTAGAATTTAGCAAACGTGTTTGCCCCTGACCAAGTTGCAGCTCGGCAAAGTTGTAAAGCCGAGACCCCTCGGGCAGCCGCCCAAGATGAGCCCACCTTCCTTGTGGAATGGGCTTTTACTGATTTAGGATGCGGCAATCCAGCCGCAGAATGCGCCAGCTGAATTGTGCTACAAATCCAGCGAGCAATAGTCTGCTTAGAAGCAGGAGCACCTATTTTGTTGGGTGCATACAGGATAAAAAGCGAGTCAGTTTTCCTGACTCCAGCCGTCCTGGAAACATAAATTTTCAAGGCCCTGACTACGTCCAGTAACTTGGAATCTTCCAAGTCCCTAGTAGCCGCAGGCACTACAATAGGTTGGTTCAAGTGAAAAGCTGATACCACCTTAGGGAGAAACTGGGGACGAGTCCTCAATTCTGCCCTATCCATATGGAAAATCAGATTAGGGCTTTTACATGACAAAGCCGCCAATTCTGACACCCGCCTGGCCGAAGCCAACGCCAATAACATGACCACTTACCACGTGAGATATTTCAGATCCACAGTTTTAAGTGGCTCAAACCAATGTGATTTCAGGAAACTCAACACCACATTGAGATCCCAAGGTGCCACAGGAGGCACAAAAGGGGCTGAATATGAAGCACTCCCTTTACAAAAGTCTGAACTTCAGGCAGTGAAGCCAGTTCTTTCTGGAAGGAAATCGACAGAGCCGAAATCTGGACCTTAATGGAACCCAATTTTAGGCCCATAGTCACTCCCGACTGTAGGAAGTGCAGAAAACGACCCAGCTGAAATTCCTCTGTAGGGGCCCTCCTGGCCTCACACCAGGCAACATATTTTCGCCAAATACGGTGATAATGGTTTGCGGTTACATCTTTCCTGGCTTTTATCAGCGTAGGAATGACTTTCTCCGGAATGCCCTTTTCCTTTAGGATCCGGAATTCAACCGCCATGCCGGCAAACGCAGCCGCGGTAAGTCTTGGAACAGACAGGGCCCCTGCTGTAGCAGATCCTGTCTGAGTGGTAGAGGCCATGGGTCCTCTGATATCATTTCTTGAAGTTCTGGGTACCAAGCTCTTCTTGGCCAATCCGGAACCACGAGTATCGTTCTTACTCCTCGCCTTCTTATTATTCTCAGTACCTTTGGTATGAGAGGCAGAGGAGGGAACACATAAACCGACTGGTACACCCACGGTGTAACTAGAGCGTCCACAGCTATCGCCTGAGTGTCCCTTGACCTGGCGCAATATCTAGTTTTTTGTTTAGGCGGGACGCCATCATGTCCACCTGTGGCCTTTCCCAACGGTTTACCAACAAGTTGGAAGACTTCTGGATGAAGTCCCCACTCTCCCGGGTGTAGGTCGTGTCTGCTGAGGAAGTCTTCTTCCCAGTTGTCCACTCCCGGAATGAACACTGCTGACAGTGCTAAGACGTGATTTTCCGCCCATCGGAGAATCCTTGTGGCTTCTGCCATCGCCATCCTGCTTCTTGTGCCGCCCTGTCGGTTTACATGGGCGACTGCCGTGATGTTGTCTGATTGGATCAGTACCGGCTGGTTTTGAAGCAGAGGCCTTGCCAGACTTAGGGCATTGTAAATGGCCCTCAGTTCCAGAATATTTATGTGTACGGACGACTCCTGACTTGACCAAAGTCCTTGGAAATTTCTTCCCTGTGTGACTGCCCCCAGCCTCGAAGGCTGGCATCCGTGGTTACCAGGACCCAGTCCTGTATGCCGAATCTGCGGTCCTCTTGAAGATGAGCACTCTGCAGCCACCACAGTAGAGATACCCTGGTCCTTGGAGACAGGGTTATCAGCCGATGCATCTGAAGATGCGATCCCGACCACTTGTCCAAGAGGTCCCACTGAAAGGTTCTTGCATGGAACCTGCCGAATGGAATTTTGCTTCGTAAGAAGCTACCATTTTTCCCAGGACTCGTGTGCAGTGTTGCACCGATACCTGTTTTGGTTTCAGGAGGTCTCCGACTAGAGATGACAGCTCCTTGGCTTTCTCCTGCGGGAGAAACACTTTTTTCTGTTCTGTGTCCAGAACCATCCCCAGGAACAGTAGGCGTGTGGTAGGAACCAGCTGTGACTTTGGAATGTATAGAATCCATCCGTGCTGTTGTAGCACTTCCCGAGATAGTGCTACTCCATACCAACAACTGCTCCTTGGACCTCGCCTTTATAAGGAGATCGTCCAAGTACGGGATAATTAAAACTCCCTTTTTTCGAAGGAGTATCATCATTTCTGCCATTACCTTGGTAAAGACCCTCGGTGCCATGGACAGTCCAAACGGCAGTGTTTGGAATTGGCAATGGCAATCCTGTACCACAATCTGAGGTACTCCTGGTGAGGATGGTAAATGGGGACATGTAGATAAGCATCCTTGATGTCCAGGGATACCATGTAATCCCCCTCCTCCAGGCTTGCAATAACCGCCCTGAGCGATTCCATCTTGAACTCTTATTTTTTTATGTATGTGTTCAAGGATTTCAAAATTAAAATGGGTCTCACCGAACCGTCCGGTTTCGGTACCACAAACAGTGTGGAATAGTAACCCCGTCCTTGTTGAAGTAGGGGCACCTTGACTATCACCTGCTGGGAATACAGCTTGTGAATTGCTTCTAGCACAGCCTCCCTGCCTGAGGGAGTTGTCGGCAAGGCAGATTTGAGGAAACGGCGGGGGGGAGATGCCTCGAATTCCAGCTTGTACCCCTGAGATACTACTTGAAGGATCCAGGGATCCACCTGTGAGCGAGCCCACTGATCGCTGAAATTTTTGAGGCGGCCCCCCACCGTACCTGGCTACGCCTGTGGAGCCCCCGCGTCATGCGGTGGACTCAGAGGAAGCGGGGGAAGAATTTTGATTCTGGGAACTGGCTGACTGGTGCAGCTTTTTCCCTCGTCTCTGTGCAGAAAGGAAGCGCCTTTGACCCGCTTGCTTTTCTGAAGCCGAAAGGACTGTACCTGATAATACAGTGCTTTCTTAGGCTGTGAGGAAACCTGAGGTAAAAAATTTTCTTCCCAGCTGTTGCTGTGGATACGAGGTCCCAGAGACCATTCCCAAACAATTCCTCACCCTTATAAGGCTCTATGTGCCTTTTAAAGTCAACATCACCTGTCCACTGCCGGGTCTCTAATACCCTCCTGGCAGAATGGACCTTGCATTAATTCTGGACGCCAGCCGGCAAATATCCCTCTGTGCATCCCTCATATATAAGACTACGTCTTTAATATGCTCTATGTTAGCACCATATTCTCCCTGTCTAGGGTATTAATATTATCTGACAGGGTATCAGACCCTGCTGCAGCAGCACTATGCATGCTGAGGCAATTGCAGGTCTCAGTATAATACCTGAGTGTGCATATACAGACTTCAGGATAGCCTCCTGCTTTTTATCAGCAGGCTCCTTCAAAGTGGCCGTATCCTAAGACGGCAGTGCCACCTTTTATGACAAACGTGTGAGCGCCTTATCCACCCTAGGGGATATCTCCCAACGTGACCTATCCTCTGGCGGGAAAGGGTACGCCAGCAGTAATTTTTTTGAAATTACCAGTTTCTTATCGGGGGAACCCACGCTTCTTCACACACTTCATTCACTCATCTGATGGGGGAACAAAACACCGGCTGCTTTTTCTCCCCAAACATAAACCCCCTTTTATGGTACTTGGGTTAATGTCAGAAATGTGTAACACAATTTTTATTGCCGAGATCATGCAACGGATGTTCCTAGTGGATTGTGTATATGTCTCAACCTCGTCGACACTGGAGTCAGACTCCGTGTCGACATCTGTCTGCCATCTGAGGTAAAGGGCGTTTTTTGAGCCCCTGATGGCCTTTGAGACACCTGGGCAGGCGCGGGCTGAGAAGCCGGCTGTCCCACAGCTGTTACGTCATCCAGCCTTTTATGTAAGGAGTTGACACTGTCGGTTAATACCTTCCACCTATCCATCCACTCTGGTGTCGGCCCCACAGGGGGCGACATCCCATTTATCGGCCTCTGCTCCGCCTCCACGTAACCTTCCTCATCCAACATGTCGACACAGCCGTACCGACACACCGCACACACACAGGGAATGCTCTGACTGAGGACAGGACCCCACAAAGTCCTTTGGGGAGACAGAGAGAGAGTATGCCAGCACACACCAGAGCGCTATATAATGCAGGGATTAACACTATAACTGAGTGATTTTTCCCCCAATAGCTGCTTGTATACATATATTGCGCCTAAATTTAGTGCCCCCCCTCTCTTTTTAACCCTTTGAGCCTGAAAACTACAGGGGAGAGCCTGGGGAGCTGTCTTCCAGCTGCACTGTGAAAAAAAAATTGCGCCAGTGTGCTGAGGGAGAAGCCCCGCCCCTTTTTCGGCGGTCTATCTCCTGCTTTTTCTGGAATACTGGCAGGGGTAATTTTACATCTATATAGCCTCTAGGACTATATATGATGTAGATTTGCCAGCCAAGGTGTCATATATTGCCCTCAGGGCGCCCCCCCCCAGCGCCCTGCACCCATCAGTGACCGGAGTGTGAGGTGTACATGAGGAGCAATGGCGCACAGCTGCAGTGCTGTGCGCTACCTTGGTGAAGACCGAAGTCTTCTGCCGCCGATTTTCCGGACTCTTCATGCTTCTGGCTCTGTAAGGGGGACGGCGGCGCAGCTCCGGGAACGAACACCAAGGTCGGGTCCTGCGGTCGATCCCTCTGGAGCTAATGGTGTCCAGTAGCCTAAGAAGCCCAAACTACCACCTGTTAGGTAGGTTCGCTTCTTCTCCCCTTAGTCTCTCGCTGCAGTGAGTCTGTTGCCAGCAGATCTCACTGTAAAATAAAAAACCTAAATATACTTTCTTTCTAGGAGCTCAGGAGAGCCCCTAGTGTGCATCCAGCTCAGCCGGGCACAAGAATCTAACCGAGGTCTGGAGGAGGGTCTTAGTGGGAGGAGCCAGTGCACACCAGGTAGTCATAAAGCTTTCTTTAGTTGTGCCCAGTCTCCTGCGGAGCCGCTAATCCCCATGGTCCTTACGGAGTCCCAGCATCCACTTAGGACGTCAGAGAAAATAATATTAATTGGGCATTTATAAGTAATTTTATCTCTCAACATAAAGAAATAGAGACGATTTTTAAGAAAAATTAAAATTTTTTAAAACAAGATCCGGTAATAAGGGGGAAATTACCTGAAAAGCCTATGTTTATACAGGTTGAGTATCCCTTATCCAAAATGCTTGGGACCAGAGGTATTTTGGATAAGGGATTTTTCGGTATTTTGGAATAATTGCATACCATAATGAGATATCATGGTGATGGGACCAGAGTCTAAGCACATAATGTATTTATGTTTCATATGCACCTTATACACAGCCTGAAGGTAATTTTAGCCAATATTTTTTATAACTTTGTGCATTAAACAAAGTGTGTGTACATTCACACAATTCATTTATGTTTCATATACACCTTATACACACAGCCTGAAGGTCATTTAACACAAAATATTTTTAATAACTTTGTGTATTAAACAAAGTTTGTGTACATTGAGACATCAAAAAACAAAAGCTTCACTATCCCACTCTCACTCAAAAAAGTCCATATTTCGGAATATTCCGTATTTCGGATATTTGGATATGGGATACTCAACCTGTATATAGACGTGCTCCTTCTCTTAAGGATAAACTTGTTAAAAGTACCATAGATGAAGTTAAAAGGTCCAGTATAAGAACTATTAGTTTTCATAGATGTGGCCTGTGCATCATGTGTAAAACGGTCAAAGGACCTACTAAAATCAAAGACTTTTGTGTTAAAAACAAGAAATATCCGATAAGAGTTTTTAACTTGTAATATGAAAAGTCTTATCTATGGTTTAGAGTGTAAATGTGGCCTAGTATACATAGGTAAAACAAGTAGGAATTTGAAGGTACGTTTAGCTGAACATACCTATAATATAAGAAAGTCTTTAGAAACCATACACCATCAGCCCATTTTAAAAAAGTACACAATTCTAATCAAGGGGCTATCAAAGCCTTTTGGGGTATTCAAGCTATTGCCCCATCATGGAGAAATAAGGATGATGAAATTAGATTAGCAAAGGCGGAGATGAGATGGATTCATACATTAAAAACTTTAACCCCTGGAGGCTTGAATGGGGAATTCGAATTAAAGTGGTTTCTGTAGTTATTCCTGCTGTTATCATTTTTTATTATGTATTTATTCTTTTACTAATCACACCTCCATTTTATATCCTATCAACTTCTTGTTACTACCCCAAAATATTTTAATAACAACTTGTCATTAATATATTGTATATCCCTTTAAGATCGCTTTCTATTGTAATTTTTTAATTATACGTTTTATTTTTTACGATGGACTCATGTGAACTGTAACCCGCATGACTATGACATTTGGAGATTTCTATGGAGTAAAGGGAACGTGTCATCAGACTTTCCGTGTATGTTTGTGGAGGTCCGCTCGATTCCCGATGGTGGAACGCATGGGTGACTTCCGGTAACATCGGTGGAACGCATACGTATTTCCGCTTCAGATGAGGACTTCCAGCCGCGGATAACGCCACTGTTTTGGCGGGAGAGGCACCATATGGAAGGATCATTATGGTTTATTGTTATGGGTATAAAAACCTCTTGTATGGAGACCACCACTATGCTTCTGAGGAAGGACCAGAGCGTCCGAAACGCGATAAGTGATCGCTTTTGAAAGGTGGGGCGGACTGGTCTGGACCATCGAATCCTTTGATGTACTGTGGGATCCGGAACTTCCAATGCCTTTGAGAGGGTAACCTGATGATGCCAGATGCAAGCGTTCCTTTCTGCCCATGTTTCTGTGGTTTTATGCTTTTATATTCCTGTCTATTGTGAGTGCTTTGTGTTAATAAATCTGTTGTCCCTGTGAAGTTGGTCTGCTCTATGATCCTTTCCCTTATACAGAGATAAGAACCACATCTTGGAAGGAAAAACAGAGGAGTGAATTAAGGACACAAAGCCTTATTCAAAGGAATAGGAGGGAACTCCTTTCAAGTTTACCTGCATTTTTATGTAAGGACTTATATAAGGTGTTGCGCCCACTGCTAACCTTTTCTTTGTTTGAGGGTATCAAACTTGTAGAACTTCACAAAAGTGTTCACCAACCTGGTAGCATCTCGGCACAGTTATAAGGCCGAGACTCCACGGGCAGCCGCCCAGGAAGAGCATATTGATCTAGTAGAGTGGGCCTTAACAGACTTAGGAATAGGTAAGGCTGCCGACACATAGGCCTGTTGGATAGTAGGCCTAATATAACAAGCAATGGACTGCTTTGAAGCAGGGCAACCCTTCTTCTGCGCATCATAGAGCACTAACAAGGAATCAGTCTTTCTGATACGAGCTGTATGCTTGACATAGATCTTCAAGGCCCGCACAGCATCCAATGCCTCCGGAGGAGCAGAAGCGTCAGAACTGGACGGAACCACAATAGGTTGATTCAGATTAAAAGTAGAGACAACATTCGGCAGGAACTGCTGTCTAGTCCGGAGCTCCGCTCTGTCCACGTAAAAGACCAAGTATGGACTTTTACACGATAAGGCCCCTAATTCCGAAACATGTTGAGCAGAAGCCAGGGCCAGTAACATCACCGTCTTCCACGTGAGGTACTTGTCTTCTACTATCATCAGAGGTTCAAACCAGGAGGACTGTAGAAATGTCAAAACTACATCCAGATCCCAGGGTGCCGTAGGCGGGACAAAGGGAGGTTGTATGTGGAGAACCCCTTGCAAGAAGGTCTGAACTTCTGGCAACACTGCCAATTTCTTCTGAGAGAAAATGGAGAGAGCTGAAATCTGGACCTTAATGGAACCCCGACGTAAGCCCTTATCCACTCCAGCCTGCAGAAAACGTCCCAAGTGAAACTCCGCAGGCAAATACGTGCGTTCCTCACACCAAGAGACATATATTCTCCAGATACGATGATAGTGTTTCGACGTCACAGGTTTCCTGGCCCGAACCATGGTTGCAATAACCTTCTTGGAAAGGCCTAGGATGTTCCGCTCAACTTCCATGCCGTCAAACGAATATGCCGTAAGTCAAGGTAGACGAACGGTCCTTGTTGAAGAAGATCGCTTCTGAGTGGTAGAGGCCAAGGGTCTTGGACGGACAAGTCCAGAAGATCCGCGCACCACACTCTCCGGGGCCAATCCGGGGCAATTAGAATTGCCTGGATACCCTGATACCTGATCCGCTTTGGCACCCTTGGGAGCAATGGGATCAGAGGAAACAGGTAGACCATCCGGTACGGCAAAGGCGACGCCAGTGCGTCCACTGCCCTCGCCTGAGGGTCCCTGGTCTGCGAGCAATACCAGGGAAGTTTCTTGTTGAGACGAGAAGCCATCATGTCTATTTGTGGGCAACCCTACCGGTCGATGATCTGCTGGAACACCAGATGGTGGAGTCCCAACTCCTCCGGGTAGAGATCGTGACGACTCAGGAAGTCCGCCTCCCAGTTGTCCACACCCGGAATGAAGACTGCCAACAGGGCTCTTGCATTTCTTTCTGCCCAGAGGAGTATCTTTGACACCTCTCGCATGCAGGGTCTGCTTCTTGTCCCTCATTGTTGATAGATGTACGCCACTGCCATGGCGTTGTCTGACTGCACCTAGATTGCGTGATCCTTGAGCAGAGGAGAAGCTTGAAGAAGAGCATTGTAGATCGCCCGAAGTTCCAGAATGTTGATAGGAAGGAGGCTTTCGTGGGCTGACCACCTGCCCTGGAACTGCACTCCTTGGGTGACAGCTCCCCATCCCCTCAGATTCGCATCCGTCGTGAGGAAAGTCCAATCCCGAACTCCGAAACTAGTTTTAGCAGGGCGCCGCGTCATGCGCGATTTTTTAAAGGCAAAATCCGCCCTGCCCCTTCTGTGGCACCCTGCTAGAACAGACGCCCGCTTCCTGCCCTCCCAGTGTGTAAAGATGGGAGAGAGCAGCCCAGTACCTCCGTCGGTGCCGGGCACGCCCCCAACAGTGACGTCGCCGGCCACAGACGCCCCCTATAGCAATGTCTGTGGGCCGCACCGCCCACTAAAATGACGTTTTCATGGCCATGCCCCCTATTTTACATGGCCGCGAATATGCCCCCGGAGTCCGGTGCCCTGCCCTATTTCAATCCTAGAAGGAACACTACGAAACTCCTGCCCTTGAGGAGATTTGAGGACTGTAGCCACCACAGGAGGGAAAACCTGGCCTGAGGTGACAGCCGAATCATCCGATGCATCTGTAGATTTGATCCAGACCATTTGCTCAGGAGATTCAACTAGAACGTTCTGGCATGGAACCTCCCATATTGGATCGCCTCGTAGGAGACGCCCATTTTCCCCAACAATCTTATGCAAAGATGGATGGACACTCGAGAAGGTCGGTGTACCATGCAGACCATTTCCTGAAGTGTGTTTGCTTTTTCTTCCAGGAGAAACACAGTCTGGGCCACAGTATCCAGCAACATCCCCAGGAACGGGAGTCTCCGAGTTGGCTCCAGGTGTGACTTCTGTAAGTTGAGGATCCACCCGTGGTCCGACAGAAGATGGATGGTGCAATCGATTTGAAGCAACAAAAGTTCTCTGCCTTTATCAGAAGATCGTCCAGGTAAGGGACCACATTAACCCCCTGGACCCGGAGCTGTAACACCTCCACCATCACCTTTAAGAACACCCTCAGGGTTGTAGACAGGAACTGGAAGTGATCGTACAGCAAGGCAAATCGTAGGTACGCCTGATGAGGCGGCCAAATCGGAATATGGAGATAGGCATCCTTGATATCCAAAAGAGACCATAAATTCCCAGTCCTCCAGACCCGCAATCAATTATTGGGGGGGGGGGGGGGGGGGGTACTGTCGAACTCCAGCCTGTAGCCCGAAGAAACAAGCTCTCTGACCCAGGAATCCCGACAGGAAGTCTCCCAGACGCGGCTGAAGTGACACAGTCGAGATCCCCTCGGGGTGGGTGGGTTCAGTCATGCTGAAGCCTTAGTGGAAGCAGAACCGGTGGACTGGTCCTGAGAACTGGTGCTTGCAGGTTTTCTGGACTTACCTCTGGTGCCTCTGGCCACATTGGAGGCACCTCTGGCCACATTGGAGGCACCTCTGGCCTTCGATTGAAATCTATGAAACCGAAAGGACTGGACAGACGGCCCTGGATAAGAGTGTCTAGCCGGCGGAGCCCCAGAGAGGAGAAACGTGGATTTTCCAGCTGTTGCTTTGGAAATCCAAGTATCCCACTCAACCACAAAAAGCCATTCCCCAGAAAAGGGGAGAGATTCCACACTACGTTTGGATTCAGCGTCCGCAATCCACTGACGCAACCACAAGGCCCTGCGCGCCGACACTGCCATGGCCGATATCCTAGCATTAATATTCCCCATCTCCTTGAGGGAATCACAGAGGACCCGCGTAGTATCTTGAATGTGCTTCAAGAGGGTGACTATAGTAACTAAGGGCATATCCCCCGAGAGACACCCCTGACATTTGAATGGCCCAAGAATAGCATGGGTCATCCAGCAACCAGCAATAACCAGTCTTTGTAAAAGGCCGGCCTCAGCGTATATAGACTTTAGGGTAGTCTATCTTCCAATCCCCAGGATCCTTCATGGAAAAGGAGCCCGGAGTAGGGAGCACCGCCTTCTTAGATAGGCGAGAGACTGAGAAATCCACCCCAGGGGGTTCCACCCAAAACTTTCTAACTTCAGGAGGAAATGGGAAAGTGCGCAAAAACTTTTTGGATACTTGGAATTTTTTGTCTGGATTTTTCCAGGCCTGTTTGAATAAGTCATCTAACTCTGGAGAATCAGGGAAAGTGACATTGGGCTTATTTTGCACAAAGAAAAACGACTGCTGAGAAGTAGCGTCCTCTAGAGGGAGCTTTAAGACCTCCCGTATAGCCAAAATGAGGGGGTTCAATAGCCTGGTCAGAATCAGTATCCCCACTAACGGAATCCGGTTCATCCCCATCATCCTGAATATCATCATCTGTATCAGAAAGCAGTGCAGACAAACAACGCTTCTGGGGACCTGCATGAGAGAGAGGGGGCTGTGCATCAGCCCTAGCAGCTAAATCTGCCACAGCTTGTTGCAGTAGCTGAGTTTTTTTGCACATTTGCAGTAATTAGAAATGACATATCAGACATCATGGTTTTAAAAGAACCTAACCAGTGGGGCTCTGTACCCCCTCCACCAACCTCATAACTAATTTGTGACGACTGACTACATTGCTCACAGGAGACAGTCATTAGATAGTGGAAAGAATCTGGTGTGAGATACTGCACACCTTGTGTTTACCCATATTTCACAGTAAATACAACAACATACACACAGACAGTAATAATGCAAGCCTGCCCTACTGTATGTGAGAGGAGACACAGAGGAGAGAGGACCTCAGCACACCCTGAGCTGCACAGCCCCAGTGAGGCTGTCTGCTCTGTAATCTATAGTGAACACTAGCAAATACAGTCCTAAATAGACAGGACAGTGTACACAAGCGGCTCTTCCCTTTCTGCTACACCCTGTACCAGTTTCCAGCGTGTCTGTTAGGCAGGAAGCGCTGAGTGTGTGCTGATGGCTTCTGTAAGCAGAGGAAAGCGCCAAAAACGCCCTGGTCCCACTCTGAGGAAGCACCGCCCCCTCCAATGGCGCCGGAGCTAAGCATATTATTTATACTGGCAAAGTCTCCAAACAGTCTAAAACATCACACAATTGCTCAGCTCTGCATTTTTGTGCCAGTCACACGGGGGATCTTAGTGGGACCCCCCCAGGGAGGGTCCCGTACGCCGCGCCTGTGGTCTGCCGCACTTTGAAACCGGGGACCCCCCTAGCGAGGCCCCCGGTGTGTACTCACCACTGATGTCACCTTCAGGTAGCGTTAGTGGTGTGCTGCGGCTGCGACAGCCAATGCGCAGTGCCCCGCTGAACAAACAGCCCCTCAGGACAGTGGTCCAGCAGCGGGGAAGCGGCTCTGCACCCAGAAAGGCCGGTGACTGCCCCCCCTCCCCCATAACTCACATGGCGCAGGTATGCTGTTGCCCAGACATCATACCGAAAAAAAGAAAAGTTTTAAATGAAATTGAAGAAAACTCTCCGGAGCTGCTGATGTGCATCCTCTCCTGAGGGCACTTTTTTTTAAAAACTGCCTGTGGGAGGGGGCATAGAGGGGAGGAGCCTGCGCACCCAGTTGAAGAAATTTAAAGTGCACTGGCTCCTTTGGACCCCATCTATACCCCATCGTACTAGTTTCCCCCAATATCCCTTATGGATGCTAGAGAAATTAATAACAATTTTTAACCAGCCTGACGCTTACAACCCCCACACCACCAACTGTTGATACAGCTTTAGTTGAGCGGGTTGAGAATTCTAGTGCTCACCCTCCGCAGGACCTGTCAGCAGTGTCCCTTGGAAGACAAAACATATACTCTTACATAACTTAAATTCAGAAAGATCTCAACACTAGAGCTACTATAACTATGTTTTTCCTAGAGCTAGCGCCAGTAGGGCATAATATCCACTGCACGAGGGAAAAATACGAACATGGCCACAGTATAAGCCTCTATGCATGACAGAAACTTATAACATGTCTGCCCCCCTCAGTGAGAAAACCAAGATGTACGCAACTGAATTTTTTCAGTCACCTCGCTGCCAACTAACCTTACTGCGCGGAGACTATGCCTCTATCACATCCTGCGCACCCACGGGGAGCAGTCCAAATCAGTTACCTCAGCGGCTCTCTGCTCCTTTACCAGCGCACCTTCCTGTCGCGATCCTCCGCCTGCTCTCTCCCCACTAGATGCGCTGCCGTCAGACACCAATACTCTGTCCGCCACTCCGGAGCATTCCGCCTGACTGCTTACGCCGCCCCACCACCGGCTGCCTCAGCCGTGTTCTTAAACTACCCCTCACTTGCCTGCTGTCCGCAGGGAGAGTCGACACCTGAGCCTGCTAGGGGGATTTAGCTACCTTTCCCTTAACTATCTGTCCCAGTTACTCACTGTTGCAGATCTTCTGAGTGAGATGCTGATCTTTGTCTCACTTATACTGAAAAGTATAGTTGTGGAAGCCTTCACCCTCATTTCAGTTAGGTTGGATCGGCCCACTGAAATAATTAGAATAAAAATCTCTTATGGAGCAAAGCTCCTTTCCTGTGCTGCTACCTCCAAGCACAATTTTTCAAACTGGAGGGATGGGGGGTGAAGGGGGAGGAGCCAGCTGTGCATAATTTTTTTATTATTACATTGTGCTACCTCTGGGTCTGCATCCTTCACACCCCAGCTATCTAGATCTCCAGTGTCTCCTAGTAGGCGATAGAGAAATTAAGAAAGTATTCACAAAAGTGTGTTCTACATAAAATATAGTAAACGTATCAATTGTTCTGTTGTGTTCATTAGGAATAAGAGTTACTTTATATATTCGCATAAATGAAAGATTTTCCTCAATTACAATTGCTTTTCTTCTACATATTACATGGCAGTCCTTACAAAAGGGTTATAAAAGACCATTGTGATAGTATATAAGGGAGCTACTCACAGATATGCGATATTAGATCATTTTCCTCAATAAAAAAAAATGAGCACGTCTGCTTTTTTTTGTCTCAATTGGATCTCTATCTACTTGTGTGAAAATCTGTGATAGTTTTAACTTTTGCAACTTTGCTATTTAGAAAAAGTTGGTGCTGCATTTGAGAAAAACGTCATATTAATACCACGAGCCAACTGGGAGACCAACCTCTACCCACTGTTTGAGCATCTAGCTTGCCCTCATTTCCTGTCACCACATTACTGCCAAAAGCAACCTCTTCTTAGTCTTTTAATTAAGTGAACAAGTCCTCATCTCTTCATCATACAGGACTTCCTAACCCTGACCACATCACCCCTACAGAAGAAGAAGGGAATTAAAGGAGCACGGACTCTAGCCAAGTTCACCTTAAATACCACAGTCTTCCCATTTAGAAACACAGAGGTTTACTGGTCTACTCCTCTTCCTCACACACCTGACATGAACAGTGCAATATTCAAGTTAGAGAGGTTACTAAAGGTGTGTACACACGGCACAATGCGCCATAAGCCCGACATGGACTAATCGACGGGGCCGATATAGTCAATGTCGGGCTGCCTGCAGAGTCTATTTTTCCTTGCGATGCCAATCCCGCAGGACTGCGCATTGGCATCGCAAGGACTATACACACGGTGCGATACGCACTATATTTTCTTACGATTTTTACTATGTAGTAAAAATCATGAAAAAAAAAAATTTGCACACTGTGTACACACCTTTAGCTTAGAGATCTGCTGTGTATACAATTAAAGAGATTTCAAATGAAAAGCGACAACCAGCCAAGAATACAATATATTGGTGTCAAGTTGCCAAATGTCTCTTTCTTTATAGCTAGCCTGTTTCAGTAGCTGGAGATCTCCGTTTACATTGTGTTATGGCTAAAAAAGTCTACTTTAAGTTGAGACAAGATGTGTGAGGGGAAAGGGTTGGATTCTATTTGCAACGATATCAGGATTTTTGGTACTTCCCGATAAATCCCTTTCTCCGATTCCACAGGGGCCACTGGAGCGTAGTTACAATGGAGAAATAGTAGGCAGTAATTGGGAGATGGCACTTTAAAAAACTCTAACCCTGTGGCTAGCTCCTCCCCTACTATCTCCCCTCCAAGCCAGTCTACGTAAAACTGTGCCCAAGGAGAGCTGTAATAAAGAAAACCTTAAGGGAGAGGAGGTTAATGACGTCCTGTCAACCAGGATAACCCAAACTAAACCTGGAATAGAACCTAACCACAAACAGGCTAACCTGAACTCAACAAGCGGTTATTTATTGAACCGCAAACCGCTAAGCAAAAAACAAGGAGGAACAGCGCTGGGCGGGCGTCCAGTGGCCCCTGTGGAATCGGAGAAAGGGATTTATCGGTAAGTACCAAAATCCTGATTTCTCCTTCATCCACTAGGGGCCACTGGAGCGTAGTTACAATGGGGACGTCCCAGAGGTCCCAGAACGGGTGGGAGAGTGCTGAGAGTCCTGTAAAACCGCTCGGCCAAACTGAGATGCAGAGGCCGCAAAAGTGTCAAACTTGTAGAATTTGACAAACGTATGACGGCCGGACCAAGTAGCCGCCCGACATCGGCCAACCACGGCGGGCAGCATCGTACAGAACAAATAAGGAATCTGACTTCCGAATAGCTGAAGTCCTATCCACATAGATCTTGAGCGCTCTTACAACGTCCAATGATCTCGCATCCGGAGAGTCCCCCGAGAGGGCCGGGACGACAAGCGGCTGATTGATGTGAAAATCCGACACCACCTTAGGTAGAAAGGACATACGAGTACGAAGCTCGGCCCTATCCGCATGAAACACCAGGTAAGGAGACCTGCAAGAGAGAGCCCCCAGTTCCGACACCCGTCTAGCTGAAGCCAGCGCCAGGAGAAGTACCACCTTCCAGGTGAGATATTTTATCTCTACTGATTCCAGGGGCTCAAACAATGAAGACTGCAGAAAAGACAGGACCAGACTGAGGTCCCATGGCGCTGTCGGAGGACGGAAGGGAGGCTGTATTCGAAGAACCCCTTGAAAGAAGGTCTGAACCTCAGGCAGCAAGGCTAACCTTTTCTGGAAGAAAACCGAAAGAGCAGAGACCTGCACTTTTAGCGAACCCAGTCTTAGGCCTGCTGAAAAACCCGCCTGCAAAAAAAGGAGAAGACGGGCTAAGCTATACACGGAAGGAGAAAATTCTCGACGTTCACACCATGCTACATAAGCCTTCCAAATGCGGTAGTAGTGAGAAGATGTAACTGACTTTCTAGCCCGAAGCATAGTAGGTATAACTGTACGAGGAATCCCCTTCCTTGTCAAGATGGCTTTCTCAACAGCCACGCCGTCAAACGTAGCCTGCGTAAGTCTGGATAAAGAAAAGGACCCTGTTGTAGAAGGTCGTCTCGTAGTGGCAGAGTGGCCAAATCCGGAGCCACTAGGAGAACCAGAGCGTCTTCCCTCTTGATGCGTTGCAGAACCTTCGGCAACAGCGGGAACGGAGGAAAGAGGTAAACGAACCGGAAATTCCAAGGAGCCGTGAGGGCATCCACGGCCGCCGCCGGGTCCCTTGTCCGAGAGTAATAAAGAGGCAACTGATGGTTCAGTCGGGATGCCATGAGGTCGATCTGTGGTTTTCCCCACCGACGTACCAGTTGCCAAAACACCTGGGGATGTAGCGACCACTCTCCCGGGTGCATGTCCTGTCGGCTTCCCAATTGTCCACTCCCGGAATTAATATTGCCGAGAAGGATAGAGCATACTTCTCCGCCCAGAGAAGGATGTTGGTGACCTCCCTCATCGCCGCGAGTGCCGCCCTGACGGTTGATGTACGCTACCGTCGTGGCGTTGACGGACTGAACTCTGACCGCTCGACCGCGCAGGAGGTGATGTGCCTGAAGCAGGGCGTTGTACCGCCCTTAGTTCGAGAATGTTTATGGGGAGAGCGGATTCGTGGATTGACCAGCGCCCCTGTAACCGATGTCCCAGGGTCACTGCCTTCCAGCCTCGCAGACTGGCGTCCGTGGTGAGGAGAGTCCAATCCCAATTGCCAAACCGTCTTCCTTCCAACAGATGGGTCGACTGGAGCCACCAGAGCAGCGACGACCGTGCCTTTGGAGATAGCGTCACCCGCTGATGAAGGAACAGATGAGATCCTGACCACTGATTTAGAAGACACAGCTGAAACGGTCGAGAGTGGAAGCGACCGTACGGAAGAGCTTCGAACGCTGCTACCTTCTTTCCCAGCAGGCGAATGCACAGATACACTGACACCCGACGGTGTTGAAGGACCAATTTTACCAGTGTCTGCAGAGACAGTATCTTGTCCTGCGGAAGGAAAACCCTCTGATGGACTGTGTCGAGAATCATTCCCAGAAACAACAGCCGTTGTGAGGGGCATAAGTGAGACTTCGGGAAATTCAGGATCCACCCGTGTCGAATCAGAAGGTCCTGTGTCATCCGGATATTCTGAAGTAACCGTTCTGCTGAGCTTGCTTTTATTAGCAGATCGTCCAGATAGGGAACAATTGTCACACCCTGCTTCCGAAGTAGGGCCATCATGACCGCCATGACCTTTGTGAACACTCTGGGAGCAGAAGAGAGACCGAAAGGAAGGGCCTGGAACTGTAAATGAGCGTCCTGTATTGCGAAACGGAGAAAAGCTTGATGAGGAGGCCAAATGGGAACATGTAAGTATGCGTCCTTGATGTCTAAGGATGCCATAAACTCGTCTTTTTCCAACCCAGCAATAACAGACTGGAGGGACTCCATCTTGAACTTGAATACCTTCAAATACGGATTGAGATCTTTCAAGTTCAGGATTGGTCTGACTGAGCCGTCCGGCTTCGGTACTAGAAACAGGCTTGAGTAATAGCCCTGTTTCCGATGATGCGAGGGAACAGGGATCACAACCCTTGCAGATAGAAGCTTCTGGACCGCGGCTTGTAAGGCAACTCCCCGGTTGTCGGAAACTGGCAAACCCGTGGTAAAGAACCGCTGGGGCGGTTGTTCCTGAAAAACGAGCTTGTAACCGCAAGTGATGAGATCCCGGACCCAAGCATCTGGGCAGGACTGTATCCAGACCTCCTTGAAATCCCACAAACGAGCTCCCACCCTGTGATCTCCCAGGTGGGAGGGAGGCCCGTCATGCGGTGGCAGTGGTAGAAGACTTAAAGTCTGACTGGGCTAAGGCGGCGGAACCTCTACCCCTGCCGCCGCCTCTACCTCTATGGCCACGGAAAGTAGAAGCTCCACCCCTGGCCTGTCCTCGAAACCTGGAAGGGGCACGAAAGGATCGAAAAGAGGGACCCCTATATGGTCTGCGAGCGGCTGGAGCAGCAGAAGGAAGATAAGCCGACCTACCCCCGGTGACCGCAGAGATCAAGGCATCCAGATCCTTACCAAACAGAAACTCACCCGTAAAGGGCAACGCCTCTGCCGCCCTTTTGGATTCGGTATCCGCATGCCAATGCCGGAGCCATAGAGCTCTGCGGGCCGCAATTGCTAAAGCGGAAATTCTAGCTCCGAGAACACCTATGTCCTTGGACGCTTCGCAAAGATAAAGGGCTGATTCACAGATGTGTTCTGCCCATTCTATCAATTGATCCGCCGGTAATTCGTCACGAATTCCAGAGGACAATTGTTCCGCCCAAGCTTCGATCGCCTTGTTGACCCAACAACCTACCTGCGCCGGGCGATGTAAAACCCCTGCCGCAGAGTAAATATTCTTTAAGGTAGATTCCAACTTCCTATCTGACGCCTCCTTAAGTGAAGTTGCCCCCGGAACAGGCAGGACCGTCTTTTTGGACAGATGAGACACCGAAGGATCCACAATCGGAGAGGTCTCATAGCGCGTTCTGCTATCTGCGGGAAAAGGATAGGAAGACAACAGTTTTCTTGATACCTGATATTTCGCGTCTGGATGCTTCCAGGCTGTCGTTATGAGCGCATCCAGTTCCTCCGAAACTGGAAAAGTCACTGGCAGGTATTGGTCGGTGCCAAACCTTGAAGGGCGTAAGGTGTCCTCCGTCTCCTCCACCTGTAACACTGAGCGAATAGCAGTAATAAGAGCCTCTATACCCTGAGCTACTGGTTCAGAGTCCCCATATACCTGATCGTCCTCAGTATCCTGGATATCCACATCCTGTATATCCTGTACATCTAACCCCGCCTCATCTAATTGAGGCATATCATCATCAAAGTCCTGCAACACAGAGGCTAGCAATCTCTTTTTTGCAGCCTGTTGAGGGGGGCTAAAGGACGGGGCTTGGGAAGGGATTACAGCCCTGGAAAGCCCTTCCACTGACTTTGCCAATGAGACTGCCCATGCAGGTTCTGGCGCCGGTACCGGGACAAGCTGTCGGAACCGGGCCGCCTCCCTATCTTCCCGAGAGGCTTTAAGTTCCCCAGTCAGCAGGGACATCACCTCTGTGAGTTGTGTCGTCCATGTCGGGGCGCTCTGGGGTTCTGAGGAGGGCTGAGCCGATGGCTGTGACTCCTCACCTAAAACCTGCCCCTGCTTTTGTGTTGCCTTGGAGCCTTTGCTGGCCATGGCAGCACCTAAACTTGATACACTTCCCCCACAGGAAAACAGCTATAGGCAGAATGGGAGGGAGGGAGGGGAGGGAAGCAGGGAAAAGAATGCAGTGACAGGCTGAAGCAAATCAAATAGTGTGCCTGCAGTGACCCCCTTCCCCACAGTAACTGCTCACTGTGCCTCTCTTTGCTCTGCGTGGTCACCGTCCCGCGCTGCTGCAGATCGGAAATGGTCCCCAGCGCGCGATACTTCCGGGCGCGCAGAGCGGGACTAAGCCCCGCCCCCCTCCTCAAAGGCGCCAAATTCAAAGCTGCTGTGTGTCCTTATGCCGGATCCCCGTAGCGGCTCTGTGAGCCGCGCTGGCGGGGATCCGAGCAGGGAGGAGGGCGGGCGGGCGGGAGCGCGGCACTGCGCTGCTCTCTCTTTTTTTCTAAATAAAATAAGAATTTATTTACCGATAATTCTATTTCTCATAGTCCGTAGTGGATGCTGGGGACTCCGAAAGGACCATGGGGAATAGCGGCTCCGCAGGAGACTGGGCACAAAAGTAAAAAGCTTTAGGACTACCTGGTGTGCACTGGCTCCTCCCCCTATGACCCTCCTCCAAGCCTCAGTTAGGATACTGTGCCCGGACGAGCGTACACAATAAGGAAGGATTTTGAATCCCGGGTAAGACTCATACCAGCCACACCAATCACACCGTACAACTTGTGATCTGAACCCAGTTAACAGCATGATAACAGAAGGAGCCTCTGAAAAGATGGCTCACAACAACAATAACCCGATTTTTGTAACAATAACTATGTACAAGTAATGCAGACAATCCGCACTTGGGATGGGCGCCCAGCATCCACTACGGACTATGAGAAATAGAATTATCGGTAAGTAAATTCTTATTTTCTCTAACGTCCTAGTGGATGCTGGGGACTCCGAAAGGACCATGGGGATTATACCAAAGCTCCCAAACGGGCGGGAGAGTGCGGATGACTCTGCAGCACCGAATGAGAGAACTCCAGGTCCTCCTCAGCCAGGGTATCAAATTTGTAGAATTTAGCAAACGTGTTTGCCCCTGACCAAGTAGCTGCTCGGCAAAGTTGTAAAGCCGAGACCCCTCGGGCAGCCGCCCAAGATGAGCCCACTTTCCGTGTGGAATGGGCTTTTACAGATTTTGGCTGTGGCAGGCCTGCCACAGAATGTGCAAGCTGAATTGTACTACAAATCCAACAAGCAATCGTCTGCTTAGAAGCAGGAGCACCCAGCTTGTTGGGTGCATACAGGATAAACAGCGAGTCAGATTTTCTGACTCCAGCCGTCCTGGAAACATATATTTTCAGGGCCCTGACTACGTCCAGCAACTTGGAATCCTCCAAGTCCCTAGTAGCCGCAGGCACCACAATAGGCTGGTTTAAGTGAAAAGCTGAAACCACCTTAGGGAGAAATTGAGGACGAGTCCTCAATTCTGCCCTGTCCGTATGAAAAATTAGGTAAGGGCTTTTATAGGATAAAGCCGCCAATTCTGAAACACGCCTGGCTGAAGCCAGGGCTAACAGCATTACCACTTTCCATGTGAGATATTTTAAGTCCACAGTGGTGAGTGGTTCAAACCAATGTGATTTTAGGAATCCCAAAACTACATTGAGATCCCAAGGTGCCACTGGAGGCACAAAAGGAGGCTGTATATGCAGTACTCCCTTGACAAACGTCTGAACTTCAGGAACAGAAGCTAGTTCTTTTTGGAAGAATATTGACAGGGCCGAAATTTGAACCTTAATGGACCCTAATTTGAGGCCCATAGACAGTCCTGTTTGCAGGAAATGCAGGAATCGACCCAGTTGAAATTCCTCTGTAGGGGCCTTCCTGGCCTCGCACCACGCAACATATTTACGCCAAATACGGTGATAATGTTGTACGGTCACATCCTTCCTGGCTTTGATCAGGGTAGGGATGACTTCATCCGGAATGCCTTTTTCCTTCAGGATCCGGCGTTCAACCGCCATGCCGTCAAACGCAGCCGCGGTAAGTCTTGGAACAGAGATGGTCCCTGCTGGAGCAGGTCCTTTCTTAGAGGTAGAGGCCACGGGTCTTCCATGAGCATCTCTTGAATTTCCGGGTACCAAGTCCTTCTTGGCCAATCCGGAGCCACGAGTATAGTCTTTACTCCTCTCCTTCTTATGATTCTCAGTACTTTTGGTATGAGAGGAAGAGGAGGGAACACATACACTGACTGGTACACCCACGGTGTTACCAGAGCGTCCACAGCTATTGCCTGAGGGTCCCTTGACCTGGCGCAATACCTGTCCAGTTTTTTGTTGAGGCGGGACGCCATCATGTCCACCTTTGGTTTTTCCCAACGGTTCACAATCATGTGGAAGACTTCTGGGTGAAGTCCCCACTCCCCCGGGTGAAGATCGTGTCTGCTGAGGAAGTCTGCTTCCCAGTTGTCCACTCCCGGAATGAACACTGCTGACAGTGCTATCACATGATTTTCCGCCCAGCAAAGAATCCTTGCCACTTCCGTCATTGCCCTCCTGCTTCTTGTGCCGCCCTGTCTGTTTACGTGGGCGACTGCCGTGATGTTGTCCGACTGGATCAACACCGGCTGACCCTGAAGCAGAGGTCTTGCCTGACTTAGGGCATTGTAAATGGCCCTTAGTTCCAGGATATTTATGTGAAGTGACGTTTCCATGCTTGACCACAAGCCCTGGAAATTTCTTCCCTGTGTGACTGCTCCCCAGCTTCTCAGGCTGGCATCCGTGGTCACCAGGACCCAATCCTGAATGCCGAATCTGCGGCCCTCTAGGAGATGAGCACTCTGTAACCACCACAGGAGAGACACCCTTGTCCTTGGAGACAGGGTTATCCGCTGATGCATTTGAAGATGCGATCCGGACCATTTGTCCAGCAGATCCCACTGAAAAGTTCTTGCGTGGAATCTGCCGAATGGAATCGCTTCGTAAGAAGCCACCATCTTTCCCAGGACCCTTGTGCATTGATGTACTGACACTTGGCCTGGTCTTAGGAGGTTCCTGACTAGGTCGGATAACTCCCTGGCTTTCTCTTCCGGGAGAAACACCTTTTTCTGTACTGTGTCCAGAATCATTCCTAGGAACAGCAGACGTGTCGTCGGAATCAGCTGCGATTTTGGAATATTTAGAATCCATCCGTGCTGTCGTAGTACTACTTGAGATAGTGCTACTCCGACCTCTAACTGTTCCCTGGACCTTGCCCTTATCAGGAGATCGTCCAAGTAAGGGATAATTAAGACGCCTTTTCTTCGAAGAAGAATCATCATTTCGGCCATTACCTTGGTAAAGACCCGGGGTGCCGTGGACAATCCAAACGGCAGCGTCTGAAACTGATAGTGACAGTTCTGTACCACAAACCTGAGGTACCCTTGGTGAGAAGGGCAAATTGGGACATGGAGGTAAGCATCCTTGATGTCCAGAGACACCATATAGTCCCCTTCTTCCAGGTTCGCTATCACTGCTCTGAGTGACTCCATCTTGAACTTGAACCTTTTTATGTAAGTGTTCAAGGATTTCAGATTTAAAATGGGTCTCACCGAGCCGTCCGGCTTCGGTACCACAAACAGCGTGGAATAATACCCCTTTCCCTGGTGAAGGAGGGGTACCTTGATTATCACTTGCTGGGAATACAGCTTGTGAATGGCTTCCAATACCGCCTCCCTGTCGGGGGTAGACGTTGGTAAAGCAGACTTCAGGAACCGGCGAGGGGGAGACGTCTCAAATTCCAATTTGTACCCCTGAGATACTACCTGCAGGATCCAGGGGTCCACTTGCGAGTGAGCCCACTGCGCGCTGAAATTCTTGAGACGGGCCCCCACCGTGCCTGAGTCCGCTTGTAAGGCCCCAGCGTCATGCTGAGGACTTGGCAGAAGCGGGGGAGAGCTTCTGTTCGTGGGAAGAGGCTGTCTGCTGCAGTCTTTTTCCCCTTCCTCTGCCCCGGGGCAGATATGAGTGGCCTTTTGCCTGCTTGCCCTTATGGGGACGAAAGGACTGAGCCTGAAAAGACGGTATCTTTTTCTGCTGCGAGGTGACTTGGGGTAAAAAGGTGGATTTCCCAGCCGTTGCCGTGGCCACCAGGTCCGATAGACCGACCCCAAATAACTCCTCCCCTTTATACGGCAATACTTCCATATGCCGTTTGGAATCCGCATCACCTGACCACTGTCGCGTCCATAACCCTCTTCTGGCAGAAATGGACATCGCACTTACTCTTGATGCCAGAGTGCAAATATCCCTCTGTGCATCACGCATATATAGAAATGCATCCTTTAAATGCTCTATAGTCAATAATATATTGTCCCTGTCCAGGGTATCAATATTTTCAGTCAGGGAATCCGACCAAGCCACCCCAGCACTGCACATCCAGGCTGAGGCGATTGCTGGTCGCAGTATAATACCAGTATGTGTGTATATACTTTTTAGGATATTTTCCAGCTTTCTATCAGCTGGTTCCTTGAGGGCGGCCGTATCCGGAGACGGTAACGCCACTTGTTTTGATAAGCGTGTGAGCGCCTTATCCACTCTAGGGGGTGTTTCCCAACGCGCCCTAACCTCTGGCGGGAAAGGGTATAATGCCAATAATTTTTTAGAAATTAGCAGTTTTTTATCGGGGGAAACCCACGCTTCATCACACACCTCATTTAATTCATCTGATTCAGGAAAAACTACGGGTAGTTTTTTCACACCCCACATAATACCCTTTTTTGTGGTACTTGTAGTATCAGAAATGTTCAAAACCTCCTTCATTGCCGTGATCATGTAACGTGTGGCCCTACTGGAAAATACGTTTGTTTC
The DNA here is from genome assembly GCF_028390025.1 of Pseudophryne corroboree. NCBI lineage: Eukaryota > Metazoa > Chordata > Amphibia > Anura > Myobatrachidae > Pseudophryne > Pseudophryne corroboree. Next base: position 449,528,731 of record NC_086445.1, on the reverse strand, counting down.
CTCACCGTCGACACTGGAGTCAGTGTCCGTGTCAGTGTCTGTATCGACCTGAGGTAACGGGCGTTTTATAGCCCCTGACGGTGTTTGAGACGCCTGTACAGGTATTAACTGATTTGCCGGCTGTCTCATGTCGTCAACAGACTTTTGTAAAGTGCCGACACTATCACGTAATTCTTTCCATAAGACCATCCAGTCAGGTGTCGACTCCCTAGGGGGTGACATCACTAACACAGGCAATTGCTCCGCCTCCACATCATTTTCCTCCTCATACATGTCGACACAGCGTACCGACACACAGCACACACACAGGGAATGCTCTGATAGAGGACAGGACCCCACTAGCCCTTTGGGGAGACAGAGGGAGAGTTTGCCAGCACACACCAGAGCGCTATATATATATATACAGGGATAACCTTATATAAGTGTTTTTCCCTAATATAGCTGCTGTATATATTAATATGCCAATTTAGTGCCCCCCCTCTCTTGTTTTACCCTGTTTCTGTAGTGCAGGACTGCAGGGGAGAGTCAGGGAGCCTTCCTCCAACGGAGCTGTGAGGAAAAAATGGCGCCAGTGTGCTGAGGAGATAGGCTCCGCCCCCTTCTCGGCGGCCTTTCTCCCGCTTTTTAATGGAAAAATTGGCAGGGGTTAAATGCATCCATATAGCCCAGGAGCTATATGTGATGTATTTTTTGCCAAACAAAGGTTTTTTATTGCGTCTCAGGGCGCCCCCCCCCTGCGCCCTGCACCCTCAGTGACCGGAGTGTGAAGTGTGCTGAGAGCAATGGCGCACAGCTGCGGTGCTGTGCGCTACCTTATTGAAGACAGGACGTCTTCTGCCGCCGATTTTCCGGACCTCTTCACTCTTCTGGCTCTGTAAGGGGGCCGGCGGCGCGGCTCCGGGACCCATCCATGGCTGGGCCTGTGATCGTCCCTCTGGAGCTAATGTCCAGTAGCCTAAGAAGCCCAATCCACTCTGCACGCAGGTGAGTTCGCTTCTTCTCCCCTTAGTCCCTCGGTGCAGTGAGCCTGTTGCCAGCAGGTCTCACTGAAAATAAAAAACCTACTTTAAACTTTTACACTAAGCAGCTCAGGAGAGCCCCTTAGCCTGCACCCGTCTCGTTCGGGCACAAAAATCCAACTGAGGCTTGGAGGAGGGTCATAGGGGGAGGAGCCAGTGCACACCAGGTAGTCCTAAAGCTTTTTACTTTTGTGCCGTCTCCTGCGGAGCCGCTATTCCCCATGGTCCTTTCGGAGTCCCCAGCATCCACTAGGACGTTAGAGAAATAAACAATAAATAATAATCCGAGGGGGGGGGGGGGGGGGAGGGGGGGAGGTTTGGGTGCTGGAGGGGTGTCCTGTCACTGTCCCCCTGTCAGTCACCATTAATCAAATTAATTCTATTCAAAACCCCCCTGTCACCCCTTCATCCCAACACTCTGGGGGGGAAGAGGGGGAAATACACACATTCGCCTTTCAGTGGTGGAGGGTGGCCCCGACACACGCCGCACGCAGCGGTGTCAAGCCGCAGATACTCACCGCTGCCGGAATCTTCTGCTGGATGGAGTGGCCCCGACACGCGCCGCACGCAGCGGTGTCCGCCAGCTCAGGAGAGCTCAGTGTCTCCCTCAGCCGGGGCCCATCCCGAGCCGCACGCAGCTGCGATGGGACCCCGCCAGCAGCTCCCACGGTGCAGACTGGCAGTGGCAGAGCTGCCAGTCTGTGCGTGTGTGAAAGAAAAAATAAAATAATAAAGAAAAAATAAAAAATTCTTCAGCTAAACCCAAGTGAACCAGCTCCCTTGGGCACTAAACTAAGACTGGCTTGGAGGGGAGATAGTAGGGGAGGAGCTAGCCACAGGGTTAGAGTTTATTAAAGTGCCAGCTCCCAATTACTGCCTACTATTTCCCCATTGTAACTACGCTCCAGTGGCCCCTAGTGGATGAAGGAGAAATAAACAAAAACTTTAACCCTAGTATTTACGGGTCATATTAAGAACCTCTCCAAACTTTGGCATTAACCATGATCTGTGATTGGAGGGTTTGCAGGGTACGAGATGAACAATGAGTTGGAAGCGTACATACAAACGGTGCTAACTTATTGAAATGGTCTATAATATAGGATTATAAGGCCATCTAGGTTGGAGCTATTAGGCAGAGTACAAACTTCAGCAATGTAGGCACGTTTTGCTGTGTCATCACAACAAATCAACATTGCTATGTGCATACACACGATTTGCGCGCTCCCGCAGACATTCGTGACATCTTTCGATTATCCCTGCTGTAGGGCCGACAGAAGACATCACTAGCAACCTGATGCAATGCAAATGAAGGACGGAACAATATTTCATTCTGTCTTTCATATGTGTACGGCTAATCCCTGTTGGTCCGGGCCAAAGGGAATTCGGCCCGACCATGGGGACGATTGGCTGTTGCTCAGGTGTGTACCCGGCCTTAAAGTTGGGACTTTTTTGGGGTCTATTTACTAAGCCTTGGAGAGAGAAAAAGTGGAAAGGGATAAAGTACCAGCTCTTAATTGCCATGTTACAGGCTGTATTTGAAAAATGACAGGAGCTGGTTGGTTGGTACTGTAGGGTAAATGTATGAAAGGTCATTATATTGGGGAAGCGGCATCAGTGCATGCTATGTGCATAGATACCGCCCCCCCCCATGTAGTGTTCACGCTAGTCCGTTTTAGCAGGGTGCCGCGCCCTGCCCGATTTTTTAAGGGCAAAACCCGCCCTGCCCTTTCTGCGGCACCCTGCTAAAACTGCCGCCCGCTTCCTGCCCTCACAGCGTGTAAAGATCATCCATTCACGTTGAGAGAGCGCTTGGGGGAAGCCCAGCACCTCTGTAGGTGCTGGGCACGCCCCCAACAGTGACGCCGTCGGACGCTCACCCCCCCCCCTTTTTTTAAAGCCGCGATTTAGCATGACCGCGACCCCCTTTTCGGCAGGCGCGCGCTAGTGCCCCTTTAGATCCGGCGCCTTGCCCGGATTCTAGAGGGAACACTACCCATGTATGACAGTGGCAGTGAGTGCCCAGCTATAGGGGTGCTAAGCGCCCCCGTCATTATCGGTGCTGCTATCTAAAAGACAGCATTAGATATGTGGGGGCAATTTAGTCACTGTTCCAACACCTGCAGCTATCAATTTTGACAGCTGCAGGGGTCAATGCGTTAGCTCCACAGCAGAGACTGCATGTGAGATCTCCCGTGAGTAGCGAGATCCCACATATGCACAGTGGAGCCGGCTGGCCGGGCAGGGACACAGCGCATCAGCTTACGCTGTGAGCTCAGAAGGGCATCATCGTAGGAGAGAGTTTTCACTTCCCAGCTCCAGCAGACAAGATGATCATACATCTAGTCGGAGTGGCATCCTGCTTTGCCTTGGTAATGTGGCATGCCGCTATAATACATTCCCCCCTTTATCCTCTCCAAGCTATAGTAAATAGACCCCTTTGAAAGCTAGAGAAAAGCCGTTTCTCAGTCATGGAAGAACTTCTAGAGAGGTCACTTCTAGCTAAGGAAGGCCATAGATTAACAATTCTACTCTTTTGTCACATTTAACAGGATTCTACAACTAAAAATGAAATTGAAAAACTACCCTCTTATTCGCTCTTTGTCATTATAATCAACTGTGCGGTATCTACATATGTAAATACGTAATATATATTTAAAAAAATAATAATTACCTCAAGTCGACTAACAGTTTCTTCATTCCCAACAATTTCATTCAGCTTTAGAGGCCTGTATTTTTCCACCCTAATTAAATCAATAAGTATGTTACTTTGTAGTACTGTACTGTGAAACAAATCATTTTAAAGAGAATCATCAGATTTCAGTTGGCTCATGAATGAATTCTGCCCTATATTTGCATATTTTCTCCCCCATCTTGGTTGCAAATTTTCACAAAACTTGAGAATGCAGATTTGCCCGACAACCATGCCCGACACATGCAAAGTGATGCTGGTACCACGGCAGAGCAGCTGAGATTTGCATATATATGCAGAAGCCGGAGTCATACAAAAAACGGATAAATTGTGAGTTAAAAATAGGGGGTAAAAATAATAAGAATTTACTCACCGGTAATTCTATTTCTCGTAGTCCGTAGTGGGTGCTGGGAACTCCGTAAGGACCATGGGGAATAGACGGGCTCCGCAGGAGACTGGGCACTCTAAAGAAAAGATTAGGTACTATCTGGTGGGCACTGGCTCCTCCCTCTAAGCCCCTCCTCCAGACCTCAGTTAGGGAAACTGTGCCCGGAAGAGCTGACATTACAAGGAAAGGAAATTTTGAATCCAGGGTAAGACTCATACCAGCCACACCAATCACACCGTACAACTTGTGATACCTTACCCAGTTAACAGTATGAACAACAACTGAGCCTCACTCAACGGATGGCTCATAACAATAACCCTTAGTTAAGCAATAACTATATACATGTATTGCAGAAAGTCCGCACTTGGGACGGGCGCCCAGCATCCACTACGGACTACGAGAAATAGAATTACCGGTGAGTAAATTCTTATTTTCTCTGACGTCCTAGTGGATGCTGGGAACTCCGTAAGGACCATGGGGATTATACCAAAGCACCCAAACGGGCGGGAGAGTGCGGATGACTCTGCAGCACCGAATGAGCAAACACAAGGTCCTCCTCAGCCAGGGTATCAAACTTGTAGAACTTTGCAAATGTGTTTGAACCCGACCAAGTAGCCGCTCGGCAAAGCTGTAAAGCCGAGACCCCTCGGGCAGCCGCCCAAGAAGAGCCCACCATCCTTGTGGAATGGGCTTTTACTGATTTTGGATGCGGCAATCCAGCCACAGAATGAGCCTGCTGAATCGTGCTACAGATCCAGCGAGCAACAGTTTGCTTTGAAGCAGGAGCACCCAGCTTGTTGGGGGCATGCAAGATAAACAGTGAGTCAGTCTTCCTGACTCCAGCCGTTCTGGAAACATATTTTCAAAGCCCTGACTACGTCCAGCAACTTGGAGTCCTCCAAGTCCCGAGTAGCCGCAGGCACCACAATAGGTTGGTTCAAATGAAACGAGGACACCACCTTTGGGAGAAATTGGGGACGAGTCCTCAATTCTGCCCTGTCCATATGGAAGATCAGATATGGGCTTTTACATGACAAAGCCGCCAATTCCGACCCACGCCTAGCCGATGCTAAGGCCAAAAGCATGACCACTTTCCACGTGAGATACTTCAGTTCCACGGTCTTAAGTGGCTCAAACCAGTGGGATTTAAGGAAATCCAACACAACGTTAAGATCCCAGGGTGCCACTGGTGGCACAAAAGGGGGCTGAATATGCAGCACTCCCTTAACAAATGTCTGAACCTCAGGCAGTGAAGCCAGTTCTTTTTGAAAGAAAATGGATAGGGCCGAAATCTGGACCTTTATGGACCCCAATTTTAGGCCCATAGTCACCCCTGACTGTAGGAAGTGCAGGAAACGACCCAGCTGGAATTCCTCTGTAGGGGCCTTCCTGGCCTCACACCAAGCAACATATTTTCGCCATATACGGTGATAATGCTTTGCTGTCACGTCTTTCCTAGCCTTTATCAGCGTAGGAATAACTTCATCCAGAATGCCTTTTTCCGCTAGGATAAGGCGATCAACCGCCATGCCGTCAAACGCAGCCGCGGTAAGTCTTGGAACAGACAGGGCCCTTGTTGCAGCAGGTCCTGTCTGAGAGGCAGAGGCCAAGGGTCCTCTGTGCGCATTTCTTGCAGTTCCGGGTACCAAGTCCTTCTTGGCCAGTCCGGAACAATGAGTATTGTTCTTATTCCTCTCTTTCTTACTATTCTCAGTACCTTTGGTATGAGAGGAAGAGGAGGAAACACATATACCGACTGGTACACCCACGGTGTCACTAGGGCGTCCACAGCTATCGCCTGAGGGTCCCTTGACCTGGCGCAATATCTTTTTAGCTTTTTGTTGAGGCGGGACGCCATCATGTCCACCTGTGGCAGTTCCCATCGGTTTGCAATCAGTTGGAAGACTTCTTGATGAAGTCCCCACTCTCCCGGGTGGAGGTCTGCTGAGGAAGTCTGCTTCCCAGTTGTCCACTCCCGGAATGAACACTGCTGACAGTGCTTGTACGTGATTCTCCGCCCATGGAAGAATCTTTGTGGCTTCCGCCATTGCCATCCTGCTTCTTGTGCCGCCCTGGCGGTTTACATGGGCGACCGCCGTGATGTTGTCTGACTGAATCAGCACTGGCCGGTTTCGAAGCAGGGGCTCTGCTTGACTCAGGGTGTTGTAAATGGCCCCTAATTCCAGTATATTTATGTGTAGAGAAGTCTCCAGACTTGACCACAGCCCGTGGAAGTTTCTTCCCTGAGTGACTGCCCCCCATCCTCGGAGGCTTGCATCCGTGGTCACCAGGACCCAGTCCTGTATGCCGAACCTGCGGCCCTCGAGAAGGTGAGCACTCTGCAGCCACCACAGAAGAGACACCCTGGCCCTTGGGGACAGGGTGATCAGCCGATGCATCTGAAGATGCGATCCGGACCACTTGTCCAACAGATCCCACTGAAAGATCCTCGCATGGAACCTGCCGAAGGGAATGGCTTCGTATGAAGCCACCATCTTTCCCAGGACTCGCGTGCAGTGATGCACCGATACCTGTTTTGGTTTCAGGAGGTCCCTGACCAGACATGCTAATTCCTGGGCCTTCTCCACCGGGAGAAACACCTTCTTCTGTTCTGTGTCCAGAATCATGCCCAGGAAAAGCAGACGCGTCGTAGGAATCAGCTGCGACTTTGGAACATTCAGAATCCAGCCGTGCTGTTGCAACACTTCCTGAGAGAGTGCTACGCTGATCAACAACTGCTCCCTGGACCTCGCCTTTATGAGGAGATCGTCCAAGTACGGGATAATTATAACTCCCTTCTGCCGAAGGAGTATCATCATTTCGGCCATTATCTTGGTAAATATTCTCGTTGCCGTGGACAGGCCAAACTGCAACGTCTGGAACTGGTAATGACAGTCATGTACCACAAATCTGAGGTACTCCTGGTGAGGTGGGTAAATGGGGACATGCAAGTAAGCATCTTTGATGACCAGCGACACCATAAAATCCCCCTCTTCCAGGCTTGCAATAACCGCTCTGAGCGATTCCATTTTGAACTTGAATTTCTTTATATAAGTGTTCAAAGATTTTAAATTCAGAATGGGTCTCACCGAACCGTCCGGTTTCGGTACCACAAACATTGTGGAATAGTAACCCCTTCCCTGTTGAAGGAGGGGGACCCTGACAATCACTTGCTGGAGGTACAGCTTGTGAATTGCCGCCAGCACTACCTCCCTTTCCATGGGGGAAGCTGGCAAGGCTGATTTGAGGAAACGGCGGGGGGGGGGGGGGGAGTCGCTTCGATTTCCAGCTTGTATCCCTGAGATACAATTTGTATAGCCCAGAAATCCACCTGTGAGCGAACCCACTGGCTGCTGAAGTTTCGGAGACGCGCCCCCACCGCACCTGGCTCCGCCTGTGGAGCCCCAACGTCATGCGGTGGACTTAGTGGAAGCAGGGGAGGACTTTTGTTCCTGGGAACTGGCTGCATGGTGCAGCTTCTTACCTCTACCCCTGCCTCTGGCAAGAAAGGATGCACCCCTGACCCTCTTGCCTTTTTGCGAACGAAAGGACTGCATTTGATAATACGGTGCTTTCTTAGGCTGTGAGGAAACCTGAGGCAAGAAAGTGGACTTTCCAGCTGTCGCTGTAGACACGAGGTCCGACAGACCGTCCTCAAACAATTCCTCACCCTTATAAGGCAAAACCTCCATGTGTTTTTTAGAATCAGCATCCCCTGTCCATTGCCGAGTCCATAAGACCCTCCTGGCAGAAATGGACATAGCATTAATTCTAGAGCCCAGCAGGCAAATGTCCCTCTGAGCATCTCGCATATATAAGACGACGTCTTTGATATGGCCCAGGGTTAGCAAAACAGTATCTCTGTCGAGGGAATCTATGTCGTCTAACAGAGTATCTGTCCACGCTGCTACAGCACTACACATCCAGGCTGAAGCAATAGCAGGTCTCAGTAGAGTATCAGAGTGTGTATAGACTGACTTCAGGATAGCTTCCTGCTTTCTATCCGCAGGCTCCCTTAGGGCAGCCGTATCCTGAGACAGCAGGGCCACCTTTTTAGATAAGCGTGTCAGCGCCTTGTCCACCCTAGGGGATGTTTCCCAACGTAACCTGTCCGTTGGCGGGAAAGGGTACGCCATCAGTAACCTCTTAGAAATCACTAATTTCTTATCAGGGGAACTCCACGCTTCTTCACACAATTCATTTAATTCATCAGATGGGGGGAAAGTCACTGGCTGCTTTTTCTCCCCAAACATATAAACCCTCTTGGTATTAACCGGGTTACTCTCAGAAACGTGTAATACATCCTTCATTGCAATAATCATGTATCGGATGGCCTTAGTCATTTTTGACTGTAAATGTGCCTCATCATCGTCGACACTGGAGTCGGACTCCGTGTCGACATCTGTGTCAACCATCTGAGATAGAGGGCGTTTATGAGCCCCTGACGGTTTCTGAATCGCCTGGGCAGGTGCGGGCTGAGACCCCGGCTGTCCCAAGGCTGCAGCGTCATCAAACCTTTTATGTAAGGAGTTTACATGGTCATTTAAGACCTTCCACATATCCATCCAATCAGGTGTCGGCCCTGACGGGGGCGATACCAAACTTATCTGCCCTTGCTCCGCCTCCACGTAACCTTCCTCATCAAACATGTCGACACAGCCGTACAGACACAGGGAATGCTCAGACAGGACCCCACAAAGTCCTTTGGGGAGACAGAGAGAGAGTATGCCAGCACACACCACAGCGCTATATAACACAGGGATTTTCACTGCTAATAAGTGATATACCCAATAGCTGCTTTTTTAGTATTCTTTGTGCCTAAATTTATGTGCCCCCCCTCTCTTTTTAACCCGTCTTGTACCTGGATACTGCAGGGGAGAGCCTGGGGAGCTGCTTCCAGCGGAGCTGTGAAGAAAAAATGGCGCTGGTGTGCTGAGGAAGAAGGCCCCGCCCCCTCAGTGGCGGGCTTCTGTCCCGCTTTCAGTGTAAAATAATGGCGGGGGTTTTTACATATATACAGTGCTAGACTGTATATATGTATTTTTATGCCAAAGGTACATCAATTGCAGCCCAAGGCGCCCCCCCCCCCCAGCGCCCTGCACCCTACAGTGACCGGAGTGTGTAAGTGTGCTGGGAGCAATGGCGCACAGCTGCGGTGCTGTGCGCTACCTTAATGAAGACAGGAGTCTTCAGCCGCCGATTTCGTCGTCTTCTAGCTTCTGTTCTTCTGGCTCTGCAAGGGGGACGGCGGCGCGGCTCCGGGAACGGACGATCGAGGACAGGTGCCTGTGTTCGAACCCTCTGGAGCTAATGGTGTCCAGTAGCCTAAGAAGCACAAGCTAGCTGCATGCAGGTAGGTTTGCTTCTCTCCCCTTAGTCCCACGTAGCAGTGAGTCTGTTGCCAGCAGAAGCTCACTGAAAATAAAAAACCTAATAAATACTTTCTTTACTAGTAAGCTCAGGAGAGCCCACTAGGAGCACCCAGCTCTGGCCGGGCACAGATTCTAACTGAGGTCTGGAGGAGGGGCATAGAGGGAGGAGCCAGTGCACACCAGATAGTACCTAATCTTTTCTTTAGAGTGCCCAGTCTCCTGCGGAGCCCGTCTATTCCCCATGGTCCTTACGGAGTTCCCAGCATCCACTAGGACGTCAGAGAAATAATAAGAATTTACTTACCGATAATTCTATTTCTCGGAGTCCGTAGTGGATGCTGGGGTTCCTGAAAGGACCATGGGGAATAGCGGCTCCGCAGGAGACAGGGCACAAAAAGTAAAGCTTTAGGATCAGGTGGTGTGCACTGGCTCCTCCCCCTATGACCCTCCTCCAAGCCTCAGTTAGATACTGTGCCCGGACGAGCGTACACAATAAAGGAAGGATTTATGAATCCCGGGTAAGACTCATACCAGCCACACCAATCACACTGTACAACCTGTGATCTGAACCCAGTTAACAGTATGATAACAGCGGAGCCTCTGAAAAGATGGCTCACAACAATAATAACCCGATTTTTGTAACTATGTACAAGTAATGCAGATAATCCGCACTTGGGATGGGCGCCCAGCATCCACTACGGACTCCGAGAAATAGAATTATCGGTAAGTAAATTCTTATTTTCTCTATCGTCCTAGTGGATGCTGGGGTTCCTGAAAGGACCATGGGGATTATACCAAAGCTCCCAAACGGGCGGGAGAGTGCGGATGACTCTGCAGCACCGAATGAGAGAACTCCAGGTCCTCCTTAGCCAGGGTATCAAATTTGTAGGATTTTACAAACGTGTTTGCCCCTGACTAAATAGCCGCTCGGCAAAGTTGTAAAGCCGAGACCCCTCGGGCAGCCGCCCAAGATGAGCCCACCTTCCTTGTGGAATGGGCATTTACATATTTTGGCTGTGGCAGGCCTGCCACAGAATGTGCAAGCTGAATTGTATTACACATCCAACTAGCAAAAGTCTGCTTAAAAGCAAGAGCACCCAGTTTGTTGGGTGCATACAGGATAACAGCAAGTCAGTTTTCCTGACTCCAGCCGTCCTGGAACCTATATTTTCAGGGCCCTGACCACATCTAGCAACTTGGAGTCCTCCAAGTCCCTAGTAGGCGCAAGACACCACAATAAGCTGGTTCAGGTGAAACACTGACACCACCTTAGGGAGAGAACTGGGGACGAGTCCGCAGCTCTGCCCTGTCCGAATGGACAAACAGATATGGGCTTTTTTGAGAAAAAAACCACCAATTTGACACTCGCCTGGTCCAGGCCAGGTCCAAGAGCATGTTCACTTTTCATGTGAGATGCTTCAAATCCACAGATTTGACTGGTTTTAAACCAATGTGTTTTGAGGAATCCCAGAACTACGTTGAGATCCCACAGTGCCACTGGAGGCACAAAAGGGGGTTGTATATGCAATACTCCCTTGACAAACTTCTGGACTTCAGGAACTGAAGCCAATTCTTTCTGGAAGAAAAATCGACAGGGCCGAAATTTGAACCTTAATGGACCCCAATTTGAGGCCCATAGACACTCCTGTTTGCAAGAAATGCAGGAATCGACCGAGTTGAAATTTCTTCGTGGGGCCTTCCTGGCCTCACACCACGCAACATATTTTCGCCACATGTGGTGATAATGTTGTGCGGTCACCTCATTTCTGGCTTTGACCAGGGTAGGAATGACCTCTTCCTGAATGCCTTTTCCCTTAGGATCCGGCGTTCCACCGCCATGCCGTCAAACGCAGCTGCGGTAAGTCTTGGAACAGACATGGTACTTGCTGAAACAAGTCCCTTCTTAGCGGCAGAGGCCATAAGTCCTCTGTGAGCATCTCTTGAAGTTCCGGGTACCAAGTCCTTCTTGGCCAATCCGGAGCCATGAGTATAGTTCTTACTCCTCTACGTCTTATAATTCTCAGTACCTTAGGTATGAAAAGCAGAGGATGGAACACATACACCGACTGGTACACCCACGGTGTTACCAGAACGTCCACAGCTATTGCCTGAGGGTCTCTTAACCTGGCGCAATACCTGTCCCGTTTTTTGTTCAGACGGGACGCCATCATGTCCACCTTTGGTAATTCCCAACGGTTTACAATTATGTGGAAAACTTCCCCATGAAGTTCCCACTCTGCCGGGTGGAGGTCGTGCCTACTGAGGAAGTCTGCTTCCCAGTTTCCATTCCCGGAATGAAACACTGCTGACAGTGCTATCACATGATTTTCCGCCCAGCGAAAAGTCCTTGCAGTTTTTGCCACTGCCCTCCTGCTTCTTGTGCCGCCCTGTCTATTTACGTGGGCGACTGCCGTGATGTTTTATCCCACTGGATCAATACCGGCTGACCTTGAAGCAGAGGTCTTGCTAAGCTTAGAGCATTATAAATTTACCCTTAGCTATATTTATGTGGAGAAAAATCTCCAGACTTGATCACACTCCCTGGAAATTTTTTTCTTGTGTGACTGCTCCCCAGCCTCTCGGGCTGGCCTCCGTGGTCACCAACATCCAAAACTGAATGCCGAATCTGCGGCCCTCTAGAAGATGAGCACTCTGTAACCACCACAGGAGAGACACCCTTGTCCTTGGATATAGGGTTATCCGCTGATGCATCTGAAGATGCGATCCGGACCATTTGTCCAGCAGATCCCACTGAAAAGTTCTTGCATGAAATCTGCCGACTGGAATTGCTTCGAAGGAAGTCACCATTTTTTTACCATGGCCCTTGTGCAATGATGCACTGATTTTAGGAGGTTCCTGACTAGCTCGGATAACTCCCTGGCTTTCTCTTCCGGGAGAAACACCTTTTTCTGGACTGTGTCCAGAATCATCCCTAAGCACAGGAGACTTGTTGTCGGGATCAGCTGCGATTTTGGAATCTTTAGAATCCACCCCTGCTGTTGTAACAGTATCCGAGATAGTGCTACTCCGACCTCCAACTGTTCCCTGGACTTTGCCCTTATCAGGAGATCGTCCAAGTAAGGGATAATTAAGACGCCTTTTCTTCGAAGAAGAACCATCATTTCGGCCATTACCTTGGTAAAGACCCGGGGTGCCGTAGACAATCCAAACGGCAGCGTCTGAAACTGATAGTGACAGTTCTGTACCACGAACCTGAGGTACCCTTAGTGATAAGGGCAAATTTGGGACATGGAGGTAAGCATCCCTGATGTCTCGGGACACCAGATAGTCCCCTTCTTCCCGGTTCGTTATCACTGCTCTGAGTGACTCCATCTTGATTTGAACCTTTGTAAGTGTTCAAAAAATTTTTTCGATTTAGAATAGGTCTCACCTAGCCTTCTGGCTTCAGTACCACAATATAGTGTGGAATAATACCCCTTTTCTTGTTGTAGGAGGGGTAATTTAATTATCACCTGCTGGGAATACAGCTCGTGAATTTTTTCCCATACTGCCTCCTTGTCGGAGGGAGACCTTGGTAAAGCAGCCTTCAGGAGCCTGCGCAGGGGAAACGTCTCGACATTCCAAACTGTACTCCTGGGATACTACTTGTAGGATCCAGGGGTCCTGTACGGTCTCAGCGTCATGCTGAGAGCTTGTCAGAAGCGGTGGAACGCTTCTGTTCCTGGGAATGGGCTGCCTGCTGCAGTCTTCTTCCCTTTCCTCTATCCCTGGGCAGATATGACTCTTATAGGGACGAAAGGACTGAAGCTGAAAAGACGGTGTCTTTTTCTGCAGAGATGTGACTTAGGGTAAAAACGGTGGATTTTCCAGCAGTTGCCGTGGCCACCAGGTCCGATGGACCGACCCCAAATAACTCCTCTTCCTTTATACGGCAATACACCTTTGTGCCGTTTGGAATCTGTATCACCTGACCACTGTCGTGTCCATAAACATCTTCTGGCAGATATGGACATCGCACTTACTCTTGATGCCAGAGTGCAAATATCCCTCTGTGCATCTCGCATATATAGAAATACATCCTTTAAATGCTCTATAGTCAATAAAATACTGTCCCTGTCAAGGGTATCAATATTTTTAGTCAGGGAATCCGACCAAGCCACCCCAGCTCTGCACATCCAGGCTGAGGCGATCGCTGGTCGCAGTATAACACCAGTATGTGTGTATATACTTTTTATGATATTTTTCCAGCCTCCTGTCAGCTGGCTCCTTGAGGACGGCCCTATCTATAGACGGTACCGCCACTTGTTCTGATAAGCGTGTGAGCGCCTTATCCACCCTAAGGGGTGTTTCCCAACTCGCCCTAACTTCTGGCGGGAAAGGGTATACCGCCCATATTTTCTATCGGGGGGAACCCACGCATCATCACACACTTCATTTAATTTATCTGATTCAGGAAAAACTACGGTAGTTTTTTCACATCCCACATAATACCCTCTTTTGTGGTACTTGTAGTATCAGAAATATGTAACACCTCCTTCATTGCCCTTAATGTGTGGCCCTAATAAGGAATACGTTTGTTTATTCACCGTCGACACTGGATTCAGTGTCCCTGTCTGTGTCGACCGACTAAAGTAAACGGGCGTTTTAAAACCCCTGACGGTGTTTTTGAGACGTCTGGACCGGTACTAATTGTTTGTCGGCCGTCTCATGTCGTCAACCGACCTTGGCGCGTGTTGACATTATCACGTAATTCCCTAAATAAGCCATCCATTCCGGTGTCGACTCCCTAGAGAGTGACATCACCATTACAGGCAATTGCTCCGCCTCCTCACCAACATCGTCCTCATACATGTCGACACACACGTACCGACACACAGCACACACACAGGGAATGCTCTGATAGAGGACAGGACCCACTAGCCCTTTGGAGAGACAGAGGGAGAGTTTGCCAGCACACACCAAAAACGCTATAATTATATAGGGACAACCTTATATAAGTGTTTTCCCTTATAGCATCTTTTTTATATATTTCTAACGCCAAATTAGTGCCCCCCCTCTCTGTTTTAACCCTGTTTCTGTAGTGCAGTGCAGGGGAGAGCCTGGGAGCCTTCCCTCCAGCCTTTCTGTGAGGGAAAATGGCGCTGTGTGCTGAGGAGATAGGCCCCGCCCCTTTTTCGGCGGCCTCGTCTCCCGCTCTTAACGGATTCTGGCAGGGGTTAAATATCTCCATATAGCCCCCTGAGGCTATATGTGAGGTATTTTTAGCCAAAAAAGGTTTTCATTTGCCTCCCAGGGCGCCCCCCTCCCAGCGCCCTGCACCCTCAGTGACTGCCGTGTGAAGTGTGCTGAGAGGAAAATGGCGCACAGCTGCAGTGCTGTGCGCTACCTTAAGAAGACTGAGGAGTCTTCTGCCGCCGATTCTGGACCTCTTCTCGTTTCAGCATCTGCAAGGGGGCCGGCGGCGAGGCTCCGGTGACCATCCAAGCTGTACCTGTGATCGTCCCTCTGGAGCTAATGTCCAGTAGCCAAGAAGCCAATCCATCCTGCACGCAGGTGAGTTCACTTCTTCTCCCCTAAGTCCCTCGTTGCAGTGATCCTGTTGCCAGCAGGACTCACTGTAAAATAAAAAACCTAAGCTAAACTTTTCTAAGCAGCTCTTTAGGAGAGCCACCTAGATTGCACCCTTCTCGGCCGGGCACAAAAATCTAACTGAGGCTTGGAGGAGGGTCATAGGGGGAGGAGCCAGTGCACACCACCTGATCCTAAAGCTTTACTTTTTGTGCCCTGTCTCCTGCGGAGCCGCTATTCCCCATGGTCCTTTCAGGAACCCCAGCATCCACTAGGACGATAGAGAAAAAGATATTTTGATACCTAAGCTAGTAACATAACATTCAATTTGAAACATTTCCTCATCATATTGGCCTCTTATTGTGGGGATTTTATAATATGTATCTCGGAGCAAGTTCTGCTGAACGAAACGCGTTGGCTTAAGCTGCAGTTTTGACATCTACTCATCTGAGCCTGGACACGTGGACTTGAAGTTCCCACTCGTAGCTTGTGGTGTGTACATCAACAACCTTTGGATTTGGATGAGGATAGTAATCAGCTTACTGATCTTTTAATTATCTACTAGTTACCATCCCATTAAAATGACAGATCATAACAGTAATGTCAGCACCAGCAGCTCTACATGCCTGAACGGAGCAACACTTGAATTGCTCCTTCAGGCGACATCTGATGGCCGCCAGCAGCACTCCTGACTTTTCTGTCTTCTTAAATCAATACTCGTACATATTATCAATGTTTAAGATCTATTTCCATGCTTTTGTCAATGCTGTATAGCTGGACAAAAGCTTTGAAATAGAGCTGAAAACAGGATTTTAATTACCTACCGGTAAATCCTCTCTCGTAGTCCATAAGGGATACTGGGGTCTTAGTACAATGGGGTATAAATGGGATCCAAAAGAGCCGGTGCACTTTAAATTTCTTCAACTGGGTGTGCTGGCTCCTCCCCTCTATGCCCCCTCCTACAGCCAGTCTAGGTAAAACCTGTAGAGGTTGTACAGATTTTGGACACGACAAACCTGCCGTGGAATAAGCATACTGGATAGTAAGCCTGATCCAGCATGCAATTGTCTGCTTTGAAGCAGGACACCCAATTTTATTGGGATCATAGAGAACAAACAGAGAGTCAGATTTTCTGTGATGAGCTGTCCGCTTCACATAGATCTTCAAAGCCCTCACAACATCCAAGGACTTTGAAGTAGCAGAGGTGCCGGTAACTACCGGAACCACAATAGGTTGACTGATATGAAACGCAGACACCACCTTTGGAAGAAATTGCTGACGAGTTCTGAGTTCAGTCCTATCTTCATGAAAAATCAAATAGGGGCTTTTGTGAGACAACGCCCCCAGCTCCGACACACGCCTCACAGAAGCCAAGGCCAACAGAGTGACGGCCTTGCACGTAAGAAACTTGACGTCTACGTCCTGTAAAGTCTCAAACCGTTCCGACTGCAGGAACTGCAACACCACGTTGAGATCCCATGGTGCCGTAGAAGGCACAAAAGGCTGTTGGATGTGCGGAACCCCCTTCAAAAATGTCTGAACCTCAGGGAGAGAAGCCAATTGTTTCTGGAAGAAAATTGATAAGCCAAATTCTGGACTTTTATGGTGCCCAAACGTAGGCTCACATCCACACCTGACTGCAGAATAAGGAGAAAACGTCCCAGTTGAAACTCCACTGCAGGAAATTTCCTGTTCTCACACCAAGAGACGTATTTTTTCCAAATACGGTGGTAATGTTTAGACGTTACCCCCTTTCTGGCTAGGATCAAGGTTGGAATAACCCTATCCGGGATCCCTTTCCGGGCTAGAATTTGACGCTCAACCTCCATGCCGTCAAATGTAGCCGCGGTAAGTTTTGCTAGACGAACGGCTCCTGTTGGAGAAGGTCCTCGCAAAGAGGTAGAGGCCACAGGTCCTCTAGGAGCATCTCCAGTAGATCCGCATACCAGGCCCTTCTTGGCCAGTCCGGAGCCATGAGAATTGCTATAACCTTTTCCCTTTTTATTCTTTTGAGAATCTTTGGAATCCATGGGAGTGGTGGAAACACATACACCATCTGGTAGACCCATGGAGTCACCAGAGCGTCCACCGCCACTGCTTGTGGGTCTCTCAACCTGGAACAATACCGCTTGAGCTTCTTGTTGAGATGAGAGGCCATCATGTCGATGTGTGGAATTCCCCACCGACGTGTCAAGAACTCGAACACCTCCAGGTGGAGGTCGTGTCTGCTGAGGAAGTCTGCTTCCCAGTTGTCTACTCCCGGAATGAAGATCACAGACAACACCACAGCGTGTCCTTCTGCCCAGAGTAGAATCCTTGTTACCTCTAACATTGCTGCTCTGCCGTCACATTGTCCGACTGAACCTGAATGGCTTGATCTTGAAGAAGATGCGATGCCTGTAGAAGGGCGTTGTAAATGGCCCTTAGTTCCAGAATGTTAATCGGAAGAATGGCTTCCTGACTTGACAATCTTCCTTGGAACGGTTCCCCTGGGTGACTGCTCCCCAACCTCTGTGGCTTGCGTCTGTGGTTAGCAGAATCCAATTTTGAATCCCGAACCTCCGTCCTTTGGTCAGGTGAGAAGTCTAAAGCCACCACAGAAGAGAAATCCTGGCTTTTGGCGACAGACGGATCCTCTGGTGCATGAGAAGATGCGATCCAGACCATTTGTCCAACAGATCCAGCTGGAAGGGCCTTGACTGCAGAGCCTCGTAAGCTGCCACCATCTTCCCCAGAAGGCGAATGCATAGATGCACCGATATCCGGGTTTATCTCAGAACATCCCGCACCATAGACTGGATCACCAATGCCTTTTCCAACGGAAGGAACACCTTCTGTGCCTCCGTATCCAGTATCATCCCCAGGAAAAGAAGATTTTGGTAGGTTCAGAATCCACCCGTGATCCTGGAGCAGTCAGGTTGAGAGGGCAATGTTGTCTAACAACCTCTCCCTGGATGGTGCTTTTATCAGCAGATCGTCTAGGTACGGTATTATGTTCACTCCCTGTTTGCGGAGGAGAAAATCTCTGCCATTACCTTGGCGAACACACTCGTGCCATAGAGAGGCCAAATGGCAGGGCCTGGAACTGGTAGTGACAGTCCTGTAAGGCAAACCTTAGATAAGCTTGATGAGGCGGCCAAATCGGAATATGAAGGTACGCATCCTTGATATCCAGAGACACCAAGAATTCCCCTTCCTCTAGACCTGAGATCACCACTCTCAGAGACTCCATCTTGAACTTGAACACCCGTAAAGTACGGGTTCAACGACTTGAGATTTAAAATGGGCCTTACCGAACCGTCCGGATTTGGAAATACAAACAGGCTGTACCAATTTTAGAATTGCTTCCTGTAAAGTCATACTTGCTTTGAAGCTGGTAAGCCTGATTTGAAGAATCTGTGAGGTGGGAGTTCCTGAAACTCCAGTCTGTAGCCCTGGGCTATAAGATCTTTTACCCAGGGATCCTGGCATGACGTTGCCCATATGTGACTGAAGAGTCTCAAACGGGCTCCCACCTGCCTGTATTCCAGGCAGTGCGGTCCACAGTCATGCTGAAGGCTTAAAAAGGAAGCAGAACCGGGGTTCTGTTCCTGTGAACCTGCAGTTGCTGGTTTTCTGGGTTTACCTCTAACGCTTTTAAAAGCCGTAGAAGAACCTTTGGTTTTGTTTTTAAACTTCGCTGTCTGAAAGGACTGCAGAGTTGGAGTAGTGTAGGATTTTCTAGCCGGGGGAGCTGCGGAAGGAAGGTATGTAGCCTTACCCGCCGTAGCCTTGGATATCCACATATCCAGTTCATCTCCAAAAAGGGCTTCACCTGTGAAAGGTAGGCTTTCCACACCTTTCCTGGAATCCGCAGTCCACTGGCGTAGCCATAAGCCCCTGCGTGCTGACACTGCCATGGCAGTGGTGCGTGCATTGAACAAACCAATTTCCTTTATGGCCTCCAGCATAAAGTTAGCAGAATCCTGTATATGTTGTAGGAGTAAAATTATCTCCCCCCTGGATAAGTAATCTAATCCGTCAATTAGATTACCTGACCATTTTGCAATGGCCCTAAAGATCCATGCACAAGCTATAGTGGGTCTCTGGGCCACCCCCGTAGCTGAGTACAGAGATTTGAGTGTGGTCTCAATCTTGCGGTCTGCAGCATCCTTCAAGGAAGCTGCCCCAGGAACAGGTAAAACTCTTAAGAGACAGCCTAGAAACCGATGCGTCAACTATCGGTGGGTTTTCCCATTTTTTACTATCATCCTGAGCAAACGGGAAGGATGTGAGTAACCGTTTTGGTACCTGAAACTTCTTGTCAGGATTTACCCAAGTTGCTTCAAATAGGAAATTTAGCAAGGATGTTCCATTCAACCGCCATGCCGTCAAACAAAGCCGCCGTAAGTCCGGGAAGACGAACGGGCCCTGTTGACATGTCCCGAAGATCCGCGTACCATGCCCTCCGAGGCCAGTCTGGTGCAATCAGAATTGCCTGGACTATTTGATGCCCGATTCTCTTTAGCACCCCTGGGAGCAGCGGAATCGGAGGAAACAGGGAGACCAAACGGTAAGGCCACGGCGGCGTCAATGCATCCACTACGATTGCCTGTGGGTCCCCGCTTCTTGAACAATACCGGCGAAGCTTCTTGTTGAGCCGATATGCCATCAAGTCGATCTGCGGGCAGCTAAAACACCTGTGGGTGGAGGCCCCACTCTCTCGGGGTGGAGGTCATGAAGACTTAGGAAGTCTGCTTCCCAGTTGTCCACCCCTGGAATAAAGATGGCAGACATTGCTCTTGCATTTCTTTCTGCCCAGAGGAGTATCCTTGTCACTTCTCGCATGCAGGCTTTGCTTTTTGTTCCTCCTTGTTGATTGATGTATGCCACCGCCGTGGCGTTGTCCAACTGAATTTGAATGGCCTGATCCTGGAGCAGAGGAGAGGCCTGAAGCAGAACTTTGTAGATCGTCCGAATTTCCAGTATGTTGATCGGAAGTAGGGCTTTGTGGGCTGACCACCTGCCCTGGAACTGAGCCCCTCGGGTGACAGCTCCCCATCCTCTCAGACAGGCATCCATTGTGAGGATTCAATCCTGAATTCCGAAAATTCGACCTTACAGCAAGTTTGGGGACTGTAGCCACCACAGGAAGGAATTCCTGGCCTGAGGGGAGAGGTGTATGATCCGATGCATCTGAAGATGTGATCCGGACCACTTGCTCAGGAGATCCAACTGAAATGTTCTGGCATGGAACCTTCCGTACTGGATCACCTCGTATGAGGATATCATCTTTCCCAACAGTTGTATGCAAAGATGGATCGAGATCCAATTCGGCCGTAGAACCGCTCAGACCATCTCCTGGAGTGTCCTTGCCTTGTCCTTTGGGAGGAATACTTGCTGAGCCACTGTATCCAGAAACATTTTCATGAACAGGGGCCGCTGAGCAGGCTCCAGGTGAGATTTCTGCAAATTGAGAATCCACCCATGATGTGACAGAAGCTGAATATTGCAGTCGATATTTAGCAATAGAAGCTCCCTGGATTTCACCTTTTTCCATCATCAGTAAAGACCCTCAGAGCTGTGGACAGGCCAAAGGGCAGTGCCTGGAACTGGTAGTGATCATTCAACAGGGCAAACCACAGGTAAGCCTGGTGAGGTGGCCAAATCGGGATATGGAGATAAGCGTCCTTTATATCCAGCAAAACCATGAACTCCTGTTCTTCCAGACTCGCAATCACTGCTCGCAAGGATTCCATCTTAAACTTGAAGACCTTCAGGTAACGGTTCAAGGACTTTAGATTCAAAATGGGCCTTACCGAACCGTCCGGTTTTGGTACCACAAACAGGATGGAGTAGTAACCCTTTCCCTGTTGTTGCAGTGGCACTGGAACAATTAGTTGGGACTGGACCAACTTCAGAATGGCCTGTTGCAGTGTAACTCGCGTATCCTCCAAAACTGGTAAGCTTGATTTGAAAAATCGGTTGGGAGGAACACCCTCGAACTCCAGCTTACCCAGGCATCCTGGCAGAGCTTTCCCAGATGCGGATGAAGTGACACAACCGAGCTCCCACCTCGAGATTCCCTCGGAGTGAAGGGCACAGTCACGCCGAGGCCTTGGTGGAAGCAGAGCTTTATCTTTGTTCCTGAGGACCTGCAGCAGCTGGTTTTCTGGTCTTGCCCCTGGTGCCTCTTGCAGTGTTTTAGGCGCCTCTTGCTCTTGACCTAAACCTAGCGGTCCGAAAGGACTGTGCAGACGGCCCCGGGTAGGAGCACTTGGCCGGTGGGGAACCAGAGGGGAGAAACGTGGATTTCCCCGCAGTAGCTTTTGAAATCCACATATCCAACTCAACCCCGAATAGAAACTCTCCTGAGAAAGGAAGAGACGCCACACTGCTCTTGGAATCTGCGTCTGCTATCCACTGACGCAGCCACAAAGCTCTGCGCGCAGACACTGCCATGGCAATACTCCTTGCATTAATAGCGCCTATCTCCTTGATAGGATCACACAAGACTCGTGCAGTATCCTGAATGTGTTTTATCAGTGTAACCATATTCACCAGAGACATATCCCCTGCAAGGCCCTCTTGAATCTGGCCCGCCCAGGAGTGAATGGCAGGTGTCATCCAGCCACCCGCTATCACAGGTCTTTGTGATACACCAGCTACTTTCCTATCCCCTGGATCCTTTAAGGCAGAGGTGCCAGGGACTGGTAATAGCACCTTTTTAGAGAGGCGTGAGACTGATACGTCCACAGCAGGGGGATCTTCCAAATTTTTCCTGCCATCCGCAGTAAATGGGAAAGTGCTTAGAAAACGGCTTGTCACCTGTTACTTCCTATCGGGATTTTTCCAAGCTAACTTAAACATGTCCTTCCTTAGAAACAGGGAAGGTAATGCTAAGCTTATTCTGGGAGAAGAACGACTGCTGTACAGCAGCGTCTTCCACTGGGATTTTTAACACATCCCTGATAGCCAGAATGAGGGGCTCAATCCCCTGCGCTGGAGATGAATCATCTTTAATAGGTTCCAGCTCCTCCCACTCCTCCTGTCCCTCTTCATAAGATTATGAGTGTAGGCAGCCCACGCTTATGTGGCCCTGAGCTAGGGAGAGGGGTTGTCTGTCATCTGCCCTTGCAGCCAGGTCTGCTGAAGCCTGCTTCAGCTGCTGTGTCTTTTGACTATTTGTAGAGAGCTAAGAGGACATGTCCGCCATCATGGATTTTATAGACACTAACCAGGATGGCTCTTCAACCTCCCCCCAGGCTTCCTCACTAACTTGGGAGGACTGGCTACATTGGTCATATGAAAGGGAAACAGCCAGGGAGGGGGAGAATCTGGTATGACATACCATGCATAATTGGTGTTTTACTATGTTTATAGTAAACAAAACACTCACACACAAACACACAGCCACGCTACAAGCAAGCCTGCCCAGACTGGTATGTGAGTAGGAGACCCAGAGATAAAGGACCAGCACACGAAGCCTAGCAGAGACTGTAAGATTGCAGGCTGTATTTTACACTGCGAGTTCAGTGTAACACCAGAGCTTGTCCTCTTCAGGACTCTATAATGTATAACAGCGGCTCTCCCCCTTACTAACACCTCTGTACCAGTTCCCCGTGTATCCAGAGTGTTCCTGGAGGAGCTGTGCGCCTGCTGGAAGCAGAGGAAGGCGCCAGGAAGCCGCTGGTCCCACTCAGAGTTAGCTCAATGGCACCGGAGCTATGCATCTTATTAATACTGGCAAATGTCTCCTGTGGTGTCAAACATTAGTATGAGTACCTGTTTGCACTAAACTGCTGGTCAGTCTACGCAGGGGGGCTACGGGATTCCCCCAGGGAGGGTCCATATGCCACCCCTGCGATCGTGCTGCACCGAAAACCGGGGGACCCCGCTTTGTACTCTCCACTCATCTTACCTGCAGGCTTATGTTAGGGGTGTGCGGCATGCTGCGGGTGTGT
The DNA here is from genome assembly GCF_028390025.1 of Pseudophryne corroboree. NCBI lineage: Eukaryota > Metazoa > Chordata > Amphibia > Anura > Myobatrachidae > Pseudophryne > Pseudophryne corroboree. The sequence goes on along the minus strand of NC_086445.1, from coordinate 449,505,791 downwards.
GCGCGTGCCATGCCCGCGGTACAACAACCCTTCAGGACGGTGGTTTTGCAACGGGGAAGCGGCTCTGACACCTTACAGAGGCCGGTGACTGTACGGTGCAGGTATGCTGTTGCCCAAACAGCATACCGAAAAAAATAAACGTTTAAAATAAACTGAAGAAAAATGCTCTGGTGCTCCTCCTGAGGGAACATTTTTCTAAACTGGCTGTAGGAGGGGGCACAGAGGAGAGGGGCCAGCACACCCAGTTGAAGAAATTTAAAGTGCACCGGCTCCTTTGGACCCCATCTATACCCCATTGTAGTAAGACTCCAGTATCCCTTATGGATGCTAGAGAAACGTTGATAATACTTTCGGGTATTGATATAAGAAGTCTGGAGCAGCATTTTTTGTACTACACTATTGGGGAAATTTAATTGTGGGTAAATTGCCATTGCCATTTAAAATGTAGACAACAAACAGCAGCCCAACACACACTCTTTGCACCGCTAGTCCCTCAAAAGAGCTTGTTACCCTATGGGGTAGCGAACACTTTTGAGAAAGCTCCTGCTGCCATAAAGTTTGGTGGGCGATGTGCAAATTCAGCTTGGCAAGATTATAGCCAGCAAGTTAATTCCGCCCTATGAGCACCTTCCGGTTTTATTTTTTTTAGCTGACAAGAATCTTACAGGAGGAGCAGCCAAGTACAACGTCTACCAGGAAGGATATGGGAGGATGTCATTGGTGTTACTATCGTGGGTGCAATGTGTGCGGAGCACACAGGTCCCTGGGTCCAGGAGGACCCACACCACACACATTGCACCCATGCTGTTTTGATACTTACCTTTCCAGACTTTCGCGATGGGAGCTTGTCCTCGAGCATGCGCATTTGGTAATTAGTCTCCAGACCATGGCGGAGGCCAGTTTCCGAATACCTGTGCATGCGCAGTAGACTCCAGCACAATGCCGGAGCCTACTGGCAGTGGAGAAGGGGGCCCACCCCGAGTCTGTGCACGGCCCCCTCCTCGCTTAGAACACCCCCCGATGCGGTCATGTGTAATTAGTCAGTACAGAGGTAATTGGGGCCGCTTTACTGTCACGGCATGTGTTGCTAGCCGTGCTGCTTGTGCTACTGCTGCCATTCCTAACCTTGGTCCCCCAGGCACATAGGCGCCAATTCCGTGGATGCTCCTGGCACAGACCACCCTCGGAGCCGCTGCCTCAGTAACGCTAGCTCCCGCAGCTCCCGCAGTAGATTGAGACGCGCTGGGGGCTGGGAAGCACTTCCGTACCATAGCAGTGTAAAAAATTAGATTTTAAACCTACCGGTAAATCTTTTTCTCCTAGTCCGTAGAGGATGCTGGGGACTCCGTAAGGACCATGGGGTATAGACGGGCTCCGCAGGAGACATGGGCACTATAAAGAACTTTAGAATGGGTGTGCACTGGCTCCTCCCTCTATGCCCCTCCTCCAGACCTTAGTTAGAGAACTGTGCCCAGAGGAGACGGACAGTACGAGGAAAGGATTTTGGTAATCCAAGAGCAAGATTCATACCAGCCCACACCGTATAACATGGAATATACGCAACCAGTTAACAGTATGCAACAAACAGTATCAGGCAAAGACTGATTTCAACTGTAACATAACCCTTATGTAAGCAACAACTATATACAAGCCTTGCAGAACATAGTCCGCACTGGGACGGGCGCCCAGCATCCTCTACGAAATAGGAGAAAAAGATTTACCGGTAGGTTTAAAATCTTATTTTCTCTTACGTCCTAGAGGATGCTGGGGACTCCGTAAGGACCATGGGGTTTATACCAAAGCTCCAGACTGGGCGGGAGAGTGCGGATGACTCTGCAGCACCGACTGAGCAAACGCAAGGTCCTCATCAGCCAGGGTATCAAACTTATAGAACTTTGCAAAAGTGTTTGAACCCAACCAGGTAGCTGCTCGGCAGAGCTGTAAAGCCGAGACGCCTCGGGCAGCCGCCCAAGAAGAGCCCACCTTCCTAGTGGAATGGGCCTTTACCGAATTTGGTAACGGCAATCCTACCGTAGAATGAGCCTGCTGAATCGTGTTACAGATCCAGCGAGCAATAGTCTGCTTCGAAGCAGGAGCGACAACTTTGTTGGCTGCATACAGGACAAACAGTGCTTCTGTTTTCCTAACCCAAGCCGTCCTGGCTACATAGATCTTTAAGGCCCTGACTACATCTAGGGACTTGGAGTCCTCCAAGTCACCCGTAGCCACAGGCACCACAAGAGGTTGGTTCATATGAAATGATGAAACCACCTTGGGCAAAAATTGAGGACGAGTCCTCAACTCCGCTCTATCCACATGGAAAATCAGATAGGGGCTCTTGTGAGACAAGGCCGCCAATTCGGACACCCGCCTCGCAGATGCCAAGGCCAACAACATGACCACCTTCCAAGTGAGAAATTTTAATTCAACCGTCTGAAGCGGTTCAAACCAGTGAGATTTTAGGAACCGTAATACCACGTTAAGGTCCCATGGTGCCACTGGGGGCACAAAAGGAGGCTGGATGTGCAGCACTCACTTTACAAAAGTCTGGATTTCTGGGAGAGAAGCCAATTCCTTCTGAAAGAATATAGATAGGGCCGAAATTTGTACCTTAATGGAGCCAGGGCGTCCACCGCTACTGCCTGAGGGTCCCTTGACCTGGCACAATACCTCAGAAGCTTCTTGTTGAGGCGTGACGCCATCATGTCTATTTGAGGAATTCCCCAAAGACTTGTTATCTCTGCAAAAACTTCTTGATGAAGTCCCCACTCTCCTGGATGGAGATCGTGCCTGCTGAGGACGTCTGCTTCCCAGTTGTCCACTCCCGGAATGAAGACTGCTGTCAGATCGCTTACGTGATTTTCCGCCCAGCGAAGAATCCTGGTGGCTTCCGCCATTGCCGCTCTGGTCCTTGTCCCGCCTCGGCGGTTTACATGAGCCACGGCTGTGACGTTGTCTGATTGAATCAGAACCGGTAGGTCGCGAAGAAGATTCTCTGCTTGTCGTAGGCCGTTGTATATGGCCCTTAATTCCAGTATGTTGATGTGTAGACAAGCCTCCTGGCTTGACCATGGTCCCTGAAAATTTCTTCCTTGTGTGACTGCTCCCCATCCTCGGAGGCTCGCGTCCATGGTCACCAGAACCCAGTCCTGAATGCCGAACCTGAGACCCTCTAGAACAGCGTTTTTCAACCGCTGTGCCGCGGCACACTAGTGTGCCGCGGGCGGTTCTCAAATGTGCCGCCAGAGATGCCCATTGTCACCTCACTCGGGCAGCGCTGGGATCTCCTGAGTTGCCCCGACACAGCCCGGTTCGTGACCTGTAGAGATGCAGCGTGACTTCATAGGTCACGCACGTCTCCTTCCCCTCCGTCTGCCTCTGCCGAGTTACTTCCTGCTCATCGCTGCTGCTCCCTGCTCCCTGGCAGACACTCGCGCTGCTGGCGTTGGAATAGCTGCTGTAGGGGGTCAGTATTTTTATTAATTTTATTACATTAGGGGCCAATATTTGTAATTGCTGTGGGGGTCAATAAGTATCATTAGTGTGGGGGCCAATGTGTGCCATTACTGTGAGGGCCAGTGCATTTGTTTTATTAATGTGGGGGCATAATGTGCAATTACTGTGGGGACAGAGTGTGTAAATGCTGTGGGGGAAAATGTGTTTTATTACTGCAAGTGGGCCAGTGCATGTAATATATCTTGATATTTGTTATTATATATTTTTGATGGTGTGCCTCAGCATTTTGAAATCTTATTTAGTGTGCCGCGACTTTAAAAAGGTTGAAAATCACTGCTCTAGAAGGTGAGCACTCTGCAGCCACCGCAGGAGAGACACCCTGGCCCTGGGGAGACAGGCTTATTTTCTAATGTATTTGTAGATGGGACCCGGACCACTTGTCCAGAAGGTCCCACTGAAATGTCCTCGCATGAAACCTGCCGAATGGGATGGCCTCGTAGGCTGCCACCATTTTCCCCAGAACTCGAGTGCATTGATGAACAGACACTCTTTTCGGTTTTAGCAGGTCTCTGACCATGTTCTGGAGATCCTGGGCTTTTCCATCGGGAGAAAAAAACCCTTCTGTTCCGTGTCCAGAATCATGCCTAGGAATGATAGTCGAGTCGTTGGAATCAATTGTGACTATGGCAGATTTAGAATCCAACCGTGCTGTTGTAGCACTCTCAGGGAGAGCGACACGCTTTTCAGCAATTGATCTCTCGATCTCGCTTTTATCAGGAGATCGTCCAAGTACGGGATAATTGTGACTCCCTGCCTGCGCAGGAGCACCATCATCTCCGCCATCACCTTGGTGAAAATCCTCTGGGCCGTGGAAAGCCCAAACGGCAACGTCTGAAACTGGTAATGACAGTCCCGTACAGCGAATCTCAGGTACTCCTGATGCAGTGATCGCAAAAACGCGCTATAGCGCGTATTTTACCCGATTTTGAGGGAAGGTGACTCACTTTTCTGAAATGGGCGAGTCCCCGGGGACGCGCTCTGCTGCATCAGCCAATCACTTCCTGTTAAGTGAGTGATTGATTCCTGTGACTGTGGGGGGAGAAGGTGAGCACCGCGGAGGCGCTGATTCATCACAGACTTGGCGCTGCTGCCTGAACCCTCCGCTAACGGCACCCGTGCTCATGGACTGAGCGCACCGCCTCTCCCCAGGTCAGTTTCCCCGCCGCTCCTGTCAGCCGCTCTGAGCGCCGGCCAGCGTGCGTGCGGTGTACGTCCGCCATTCCGGTCTCCGCGCTGCTGTAAACGGACTTCTGGCTGCCGGCTCTCGCCGTGCCTGCCATATGGGCTCTGCCAGCGAGGAGGTGCTTGCACTGTTGCGGGGTGTATGTGGAGGGGGCCAGTTAGTGTGTGTGTGCCTGGGGTACAAGGGGAGATTGTCAATTACTGCTTGTGTGTCCGGGTTGTTTGGGGTGGGGGGAGAATTACTGGGTGTTTGCACGGGGTATAAGAGGGGGGGGGGGGGGGGATTATGAGGTTGGCAGATGCTGTGTGTGTGTGTGTGTGCCTGGAGTATGAGGTGGTCAGCTGCTGAGTGTGCCCAGGGTATGAGGTGACAGCTCCTGTGTGTGTGCCCCAGGTATCAGATAGTCAGATGCTGTGTGTGTGCATGGGGTATGAGGTGGGCAGATGCCGTGTGTGTGTGTGCGTCCAGGGTATAAGGTGGGCAGATGCTGTGTGTGTGTGTGTGCGCGCGTCTGGGGTATAAGGTGGGCAGATGCTGTGTGTGTGAGCACGTACGGGGTGTGTGGTGGGTAGCTGCTGTGTGTGTGTGCCCGGGGTATGATGCAATGTGTCTCGGCGCTCTACCTGGAGCAATGTGTCTCGGCGCTCTACCTGGAGCAATGTGTCTCGGCGCTCTACCTGGAGCAATGTGTCTCGGCGCTCTACCTGGAGCAATGTGTCTCGGCGCTCTACCTGGAGCAATGTGTCTCGGCGCTCTACCTGGAGCAATGTGTCTCGGCGCTCTACCTGGAGCAATGTGTCTCGGCGCTCTACCTGGAGCAATGTGTCTCGGCGCTCTACCTGGTGCAATGTGTCTCGGCGCTCTACCTGGTGCAATATGTCTCGGCGCTCTACCTGGTGCAATGTGTCTCGGCGCTCTACCTGGTGCAATGTGTCTCGGCGCTCTACCTGGTGCAATGTGTAGTACGTGCTCTGCCTGGCGCATTGTGTAGAACGTGCTCTGCCTGGAGCATTGTGTAGAACGTGCTCTGCCTGGCGCATTGTGTAGAACGTGCTCTGCCTGGCGCATTGTGTAGAACGTGCTCTGCCTGGCGCATTGTGTAGAACGTGCTCTGCCTGGCGCATTGTGTAGAACGTGCTCTGCCTGGCGCATTGTGTAGAACGTGCTCTGCCTGGCGCATTGTGTAGAACGTGCTCTGCCTGGCGCATTGTGTAGAACGTGCTCTGCCTGGCGCATTGTGTAGAACGTGCTCTGCCTGGCGCATTGTGTATAAGGTGCTCTGCCTGCTGCAATGTGTATAGCGTGCTCTACCTGGAGCAATGTGTGTAACGTGCTCTGCCTGCTGCAATGTGTGTAGCATGCTCTACTGGGCGCATTGTGTGTACCGTGCTCTACCTGGTGCATTGTGTATAATGTGCTTTACCTGGCACAATGTTTATTTTTAATTTACCTGGTGCAATGTGTCTTAAGTGTTCTACCTGGTGCAATGTATATAACGTGCTCTACCGGGCGCATTGCGTATAACGAGCTCTACTGGCGCAATGTGTATAAAGTGCTCTACCTGGCGTAATGTGTATAACGTGCTCTGCCTGGTGCAATGTGTATAACGTGTTCTACCTGGCGCAATGTGTATAATGTGCTCTACTTGGAGCAAAGTGTATAGCGAGCTGTACCTGGAGCAAAGTGTATAACGTGCTGTACCTGGTGCAATATGTATAATGTGCTTTACCTGGTGCAATATGTATAACGTGCTCTACCTGGTGCAGTGTGTATAGGAGTTTCTACCTGGTGCAATCTGTATAAGCGGCGCTACTGTGTGGTGTAATGTGAATTGGCACTATTATGTGGTCACGCCCCTTCTGCTTGAAGCCACGCCCCTCAAATTTTTCAACGCGCCTCCGGCGCGCACTGCCTATACTTTACAATCTAGTAAGGTGGAGCACCAATTCACTTTCTGCCTAAGGGCACCAAAATGTCTAGTTACAGCTCTGGTGCAGGGTGTCCTGCATGCTACACAGCCCAGCAGCACTGTCACCCCCATCCCCCCACCTTGCAACACTTTTGTAGTGTCCATACAAGATTAAGATTAATAATTCATCATTCCGATGGGACCCAGAAAAAGACCGCTAGGACCCCAATTTTTGAAAGTGAGGGGTCCCTGGGACCCACTTTTTTTTGGGATCAGTGCGATCACTGTGATGAAGAGGATATATGGGAACATGAAGGTATGCATCCTTTATGTCTAGTGACACCATAAAATCCCCCCCTTCCAGACTGGAGATCACTGCCCGGAGCGATTCCATCCTGAATTTGAACTTTTTCAAGTACCGGTTTAGGGATTTTAGATTTAAAATGGGTCTGACCGAGACATCCGGCTTCGGGACCACGAACAGCGTTGAATAGTACCCTTTTCCCTGTTGGACTAGGGGAACCTTGATAATCACGTGCTGTTGACACAGCTTTTGAATTGCAGCTAACACTACTGCCCTCTCTGGGGGAGAAGCTGGCAAGGCCGACCTGAAAAATCAGCGAGGGGGCACCTCTTCGAATTCCAGTTTGTAGCCTTGGGATAAAATTTTCATCGCCCAAGGATCCACGTCTGACAGAACCCAGACCTGGCTGAAGAGTCGAAGACGTGCCCCCACCGGTGCGGACTCCCTCAGTGGAGGACCAGCGTCATGCGGTGGATTTAGTAGAAGCCGGGGAGGACTTCTGTTCCTGGGAACTAGCCGAAGCAGGCGTTCTTTTCCCTCTACCCTTACCCTCTGGCGAGGAAGGATGAGCCCCGACCTCTTCTGGACTTATGCGACCGAAAGGACTGCATCTGATATTGTGGAGTTTTCTTTTGCTGCGGGGGAACAAAAGGCAAAAAAGTAGATTTACCCGCGGTAGCTGTGGAAACCAGGTCCGCGAGACCTTCCCCAAATAAAACTTCACCCTTGTAAGGTAAAACCTCCATATGCTTCTTTGAGTCGGCATCACCCGTCCATTGGCGGGTCCACAGGGCTCGCCTAGCAGAAATCGCCATGGCGTTGGCTCTCGAACCTAGCAGCCCAACGTCTCTTTGAGCGTCTCTCATATATAAGACTGCGTCTTTAATGTGACCTAAGGTCAATAAAATGGTATCCCTATCTAGGGTATCAAAGTCAGCTGACAAGGTATCTGTCCAAGCTGCAACTGCGCTACATACCCATGCCGATGCTATTGCCGGTCTGAGTAAAGCACCCGTATGCATATAAATAGATTTTAAGGTAGTTTCCTGTCTGCGATCAGCAGGATCCCTGAGGGCTGCCGTGTCTGGAGACGGTAGCGCCACCTTCTTGGACAAGCGCGTTAAAGCCTTGTCCACCCTGGGCGAGGATTCCCACCCTACCCTGTCCTGTGCAGGGAAAGGATACGCCATAAGAATCCTCTTGGGAATCTGCAGTTTTTTGTCTGGAGTTTCCCAAGCTTTTTCAAATAACTCGTTCAGCTCATGAGATGGGGGAAAGGTTACCTCAGGTTTCTTTTCCTTATACATGCGCACCCTCGTGTCAGGGACAGAGGGATCATCTGTGATATGCAAAAATAAGAATTTACTTACCGATAATTCTATTTCTCGGAGTCCGTAGTGGATGCTGGGGTTCCTGAAAGGACCATGGGGAATAGCGGCTCCGCAGGAGACAGGGCACAAAAAGTAAAGCTTTCCGATCAGGTGGTGTGCACTGGCTCCTCCCCCTATGACCCTCCTCCAGACTCCAGTTAGGTACTGTGCCCGGACGAGCGTACACAATAAGGGAGGAATTTTGAATCCCGGGTAAGACTCATACCAGCCACACCAATCACACTGTACAACCTGTGATCTGAACCCAGTTAACAGTATGATAACAGCGGAGCCTCTGAAAAGATGGCTCACAACAACAATAACCCGATTTAGTTAGCAATAACTATGTACAAGTATTGCAGATAATCCGCACTTGGGATGGGCGCCCAGCATCCACTACGGACTCCGAGAAATAGAATTATCGGTAAGTAAATTCTTATTTTCTCTATCGTCCTTGTGGATGCTGGGGTTCCTGAAAGGACCATGGGGATTATACCAAAGCTCCCAAACGGGCGGGAGAGTGCGGATGACTCTGCAGCACCGAATGAGAGAACTCCAGGTCCTCTTTTGCCAGGGTATCAAATTTGTAGAATTTTACAAACGTGTTCTCCCCCGACCACGTAGCTGCTCGGCAAAGTTGTAATGCCGAGACCCCTCGGGCAGCCGCCCAAGATGAGCCCACCTTCCTTGTGGAATGGGCCTTAACAGATTTAGACTGTGGCAGGCCTGCCACAGAATGTGCAAGTTGAATTGTGCTACCAATCCCACGAGCAATCGACTGCTTAGAAGCAGAAGCACCCAGCATTGTTGGGTGCATACAGGATAAACAGCAAGTCAGATTTCCTGACTCCAGCCAACCTGGAAACTATATTTTCAGGGCCCTGATAACATCCAGCAACTTGGAGTCCTCCAAGTCCCTAGTAGCCGCAGGTACCACAATAAGCTGGTTCAGGTGAAACGCTGACACCACCTTAAGGAGAAACTGGGGACGAGTCCGCAGCTTTGCTCTGTCCGAATGGACAATCAGATATGGCTTTGTGAGATAAAGCCGCCAATTCTGACACTCGCCTGGCCGAGGCCAGGACCAACAGCATGGTCATTTTCCATGTGAGATATATCAAATCCACAGATTTGAGTTGTTTAACCCAATGTGATTTTTTAGGAATCCCAAAACTACGTTGAGATCGCCCAGTGCCACTGGAGACATCAAAGGGGCTGTATATGCAGTACTCCCTTAACAACTTCTGGACTTCAGGAACTGAAGCCAATTTCTTTCTGGAAGAAAATCAACAGGCCGAAATTTGAACCTTAATGGACCAATTTTGAGACCCATAGACACTCCTGTTTGCAGGAAATGTAGAAATTAACCTAGTTGAAATTCTTCCGTGGAGCCTTCCTGGACTCACACCCTGGCACATATTTTCACCTAAGTGGTGATAATGTTGTGCGGTCACCTCCTTCCTGGCTCTGACCAGGGTAGGGATGACCTCTTCCGGAATGCCTCTTTCCCTTAGGATCCGGCGTTCACCCGCCTTGGCGTCAACGCAGCTGCGGTAAGTCCCGGAACAGACACGGTTCTTGCCGAATCAAGACCCTTCTTAGTATCTCTTGAAGTTCCGGGTACCAAGTCCTTCTTGGCCAAACCGGAGCCACGAGTATAGTTCTTACTCCTCTCCTTCCTATCATTTTCAATACATTGGGTATGAAAAGCAGAGGATGGAACACATACACCGACTGGTACACCGACGGTGTTACCAGAGCGTCCCAGCTATTGCCTGAGTGTCTCTTGACCTGGCGCTTCAGGTGGGACGCCATCATAACCACCTTTGGTCTTTCCCAACGGTTTACAATCATGTGGAAACTTCCAGATTAAGTTTCCACTTTTCCGGGTGGAATTCATTTATGCTGAGGAAATCTTCCCAGTTGCCCACTCCCGGAATGAACACTGCTGACAGTGTTATCACATGATTTTCCGCCCAGCGAAGAATCCTTGCTGTCATTGCCCTCCTGCTTCTTGTGTCGCCCCGTCTGATAACGTGGGCGACCGCCATGATGATGTCCTACTGGATCAGCACCGGTTGACTTTGAAGCAGGAGTCTTCCTAGGCTCAGAGCATTGTAAATTGCCCTTAGCTCCAGTATATTCATGTGGAGAGAAGTCTCCAGACTTGACCACACTTCCTTGGAAATTTTTTTTCCCTGTGTGACTACTCCCCAGCCTCTCAGGCTGGTATCCGTGGTCCCCAGAACACAGTCCTGAATGCTGAGTGTGCTGCCCTCTAAAAGATGAGCACTCTGCAGCCCCCACAGAAGAGACACCCTTGTCCTTGGAGACAGGATTATCCGCTGATGCATCTGAAAATGCGATCCGGACCATTCGTCCAGCAAATCCCCTGAGATCTGCCGAATGGAATCGCTTCGTAAGAAGCCACCATTTTTCCCAGGACTCCTGTGCATTGATGCACTGATACTTGGCCTGGTTTTAGGAGGTTTCTGACTAGGTCGAATAACTCCTTGGCTTTTTCCTCCCGGAGGAACACCTTTTTCTGGACTATGCCCAGAATCATTCCTAGGAACAGCAGACGTATCGTCGGAAAACAGCTGCGATTCTTGGAATATTTAGAATCCAGTCGTGCTGTCGTAGAACTACTTTAGATAGTGCTCTTCCGACCTCCAACTGTTCTCTGGAACTTGCCCTTTTCAGGATATCGTCCAAGTAAGGGATAATTTAGATGCCTTTTTTCTTTGAAGAAACATCTTTTCGGCCATTACCTTGGTAAAAGGCCCGGGGTGCCGTGGATAATTCAAACGGCATCGTCTGAAACTGATATTGACAGTTCTGTACCACGAACCAGAGGTACCCTTGTTGAGAAGGGCAAATTTGGACATGGAGGTAATCCTTGATGTCCAGGGACACCATATAGTCCCCTTTTTTCCGGTTCGCTATCACTGCTCTGAGTGACTCCATCTCGATTTGAACCTTTTATGTAAGTGTTCAAAGATTTCAGTTTAGACTATGTCTCACCAAGCCGTCTGGCGTCAGTACCACAATATAGTGTGGAAAAATAATACCCTTTTCCTTGTTGTAGGAGGGGTACTTTGATTATCACCTGCTGGATATACAGCTTGTGAATTGTTTCCAATGCTGCCTCCCTGTCGGAGGGAGCCGTTGGTAAAGCAGACTTCAGAAACCTGCGAGGAGAAGATGTCTCGACTCTCCAATCTGTACCCCTGGGATAATACTTGTACTATCTAGGGGTCAACCTGCGAGTGATCCCACTGCGCGCTGAGACTCTTGAGACTACCCCCCCACCTTGAGTCCGCTTGCATGGCCCCAGCGTCATGCTGAGGACTTGGCAGACGCGGTGGAGGGCTTCTTTTCCTGGGAAGGGGCTGCCTGCTGCAGTCTACTTCCCTTACCTCTATGTCTGGGCAGATATGACTGGCCTTTTGCCTGCATGCCCTCATGGGAAAGGAAGGATTGAGGCTGAAAAGACGGTGTCTTTTTCAGCTGAGATGTAACTTGGGGTAAAAAGGTTGGATTTCCCAGCTGTTGCCGTGGTCCCCAGGTCCGATGGACCGACCCCACTAACTCCTTCCCTTTATACGGCAATACTTCCATGTGCCGTATGGGATCTGTATCACCTGACCACTGTCGTGTCCATGACATCTTCTGGGTGATATGGACAACGTACTTATCTTGATGCCAGAGAGCAAATATCCCTCTGTGCATCTCACGTACATATATATAGAATGCATCCTATTAAATGCTCTATATGAATAAAATATTTTCAGTCAGGGAATCCGACCAAGCCAACCCAGCACTGCATCTCCAGGCTGATGGCGATCGCTGGTCGCAGTATAACCACCGTATGTGTGTATATACTTTTTAGGATATCTTTCCAGCTTCCTATCAGCTGGCTCCTTGAGGGCGGCCGTATCTGGAGACGGTAACGCCACTTGATAAGCGTGTGAGCGCCTTATCACCCTAAGGGGTGTTTCCCAACGCGCCCTAATTTCTGGCGGGAAAGGGTATAACGCCAATATTTGCTATCGGGGTAACCCCACGCATCATCACACACTTCATTTTATTTTATCTGATTCAGGAAAAACTACAGGTAGTTTTTTCACTCCCACATAATACCCTTTTTTGTGGTACTTGTAGTATCAGAAATATGCAACACCTCCTTCATTGCCCTTAACGTGTGGCCCTAATGAGAAATACGTTTGTTTATTCACCGTCGACACTGGATTCAGTGTCCGTGTCTGTGTCTGTGTCGACCGACTGAGGTAAATGGGCGTTTTTAACGCCCCTGACGGTGTTTCTGAGACGCCTGGACCGGTACTAATAGTTTGTCGGCCGTCTCACGTCGTCAACCGACCTTGCAGCGTGTTGACATTCTCACGTAATTCCCTAAATAAGCCATCCATTCCGGTGTCGACTCCCTAGAGAGTGACATCACCATTACAGGCAATTTCTCCGCCTCCTCACCAACATCGTCCTCATACATGTCGACACACACGTACCGACACACAGCACACACACCGGGAATGCTCTGACAGAGGACAGGACCCACACTAGCCCTTTGGGGAGACAGAGGGAGAGTTTGCCAGCACACACCAAAACGCTATAATTATATAGGGACAACCTTATATAAGTGTTTTCCCTTATAGCATCTTTATATATATCTCAATATCGCCAAAATCAGTGCCCCCCCTCTCTGTTTTAACCCTGTTTCTGTAGTGCAGTGCAGGGGAGAGCCTGGGAGCCTTCTCTCCAGGCTTTCTGTGAGAGAAAATGGCGCTGTGTGCTGAGGAGATAGGCCCCGCCCCTTTTTCGGCGGGCTCGTCTCCCGCTATTTAGTGAATCTTGGCAGGGGTTAAATATCTCCATATAGCCTCTGGGGGCTATATGTGAGGTATTTTTCGCCAAAAAAGGTTTTCATTTGCCTCCCAGGGCGCCCCCCTCCCAGCGCCCTGCACCCTCAGTGACTGCCGTGTGAAGTGTACTGAGAGGAAAATGGCGCACAGCTGCAGTGCTGTGCGCTACCTTTAGAAGACTGCAGGAGTCTTCAGCCGCCGATTCTGGACCTCTTCTTACTTCAGCATCTGCAAGGGGGCCGGCGGCGCGGCTCCGGTGACCATCCAGGCTGTACCTGTGATCGTCCCTCTGGAGCTGATGTCCAGTAGCCAAGAAGCCAATCCATCCTGCACGCAGGTGAGTTCACTCCTTCTCCCCTAAGTCCCTCGTTGCAGTGATCCTGTTGCCAGCAGGACTCACTGTAAAATAAAAAACCTAAGCTAAACTTTCTCTAAGCAGCTCTTTAGGAGAGCCACCTAGATTGCACCCTTCTCGGCCGGGCACAAAAATCTAACTGGAGTCTGGAGGAGGGTCATAGGGGGAGGAGCCAGTGCACACCACCTGATCGGAAAGCTTTACTTTTTGTGCCCTGTCTCCTGCGGAGCCGCTATTCCCCATGGTCCTTTCAGGAACCCCAGCATCCACAAGGACGATAGAGAAACATATTTTATTGCAATAATCATATAATGAATACTTTTGGCCACCCTTGGGTGTAACCTTGCATCATCGTAGTCGACACTGGAGTCAGAATCCGTGTCGGTATCAGTGTCTGCTATTTGGGATAGAGAACGTTTTTGAGACCCTGAAGGGCCTTGTGACACAGTTAAAGCCATGGATTGACTCCCTGCTTTTTCCCTGGACTCCGCTTTGTCCATCCTCTTATGTATTAAGGTCACATTTGCATTCAAAACATTCCACATGTCCAACCAATCAGGTGTCGGCGTTGCCGACGGAGACACCACAATCATCTGCTCCACCACCTCCTTAGATGAGCCTTCCGCTTCAGACATGTCGACACACTCGTACCGACACCCCCACACACACAGGGATATATGTGTGTGGGAGCAATGGCGCGCAGCGTTACCGCTGCGCGCTTACCTCAGGGAAGATCTGAAGTCTTCTGCCGCCTTTGAAGTCTACTTTCTTCTTATACTCCATCGGCTTCTGTCTTCCGGCTCTGTGAGGAGGACGGCGGCGGCGCGGCTCTGGGACGAACGGCAAGGGGAGACCTGCGTTCCGACTCCCTCTGGAGCTAATGGTGTCCTGTAGCCTAAGAAGCAGAGCCTATCAGTTAAGTAGGTCTGCTTCTCTCTCCTCAGTCCCACGATGCAGGGAGCCTAAAACCTAACAAAATTATTTTTTTTCAGAGAAACTCAGGAGAGCTCCCTTTAATGCACCCAGTCTCCTCTGGGCACAGGAACTAACTGAGGTCTGGAGGAGGGGCATAGAGGGAGGAGCCAGTGCACACCCATTCTAAAGTTCTTTATAGTGCCCATGTCTCCTGCGGAGCCCGTCTATACCCCATGGTCCTTACGGAGTCTCCAGCATCCTCTAGGACGTAAGAGAAAAACAACCAAAAATGGCCACCGCCGAGGAGGAACAGACGCTAAAGGTCACATTTGACCTCTAGCGCCTGTCTCCTCGGCAGCGGGCATTTTAAGAGGGTGTTTTTTTACACTGCTATAGTATGGAAGCGCTTCCGCAGCCCCCAGCGCATCTCAATCTACTGCGGGGGCTAGCAGTAACCTTACTGATGCCCGCACCCACCCAAATTTTACTGGGGCAACACGCAGGAGACCCCTGCACGGATAGAACCCCTGACAACAGGCATGTAATTTAAAATAAGAATTTACTTACCGATAATTCTATTTCTCGTAGTCCGTAGTGGATGCTGGGAACTCCGTAAGGACCATGGGGAATAGCGGCTCCGCAGGAGACTGGGCACAAAAGTAAAGCTTTAGGACTACCTGGTGTGCACTGGCTCCTCCCCCTATGACCCTCCTCCAAGCCTCAGTTAGGATACTGTGCCCGGACGAGCGTACACAATAAGGAAGGATTTTGAATCCCGGGTAAGACTCATACCAGCCACACCAATCACACCGTACAACCTGTGATCTGAACCCAGTTAACAGCATGATAACAGCGGAGCCTCTGAAAAGATGGCTCACAACAACAAAAACCCGATTTTTGTAACAGCAACTATGTACAAGTATTGCAGACAATCCGCACTTGGGATGGGCGCCCAGCATCCACTACGGACTACGAGAAATAGAATTATCGGTAAGTAAATTCTTATTTTCTCTGACGTCCTAGTGGATGCTGGGAACTCCGTAAGGACCATGGGGATTATACCAAAGCTCCCAAACGGGCGGGAGAGTGCGGATGACTCTGCAGCACCGAATGAGAGAACTCCAGGTCCTCCTCAGCCAGGGTATCAAATTTGTAGAATTTAGCAAACGTGTTTGCCCCTGACCAAGTAGCTGCTCGGCAAAGTTGTAAAGCCGAGACCCCTCGGGCAGCCGCCCAAGATGAGCCCACCTTCCTTGTGGAATGGGCTTTTACAGATTTAGGCTGTGGCAGGCCTGCCACAGAATGTGCAAGCTGAATTGTACTACAAATCCAACGAGCAATAGTCTGCTTAGAAGCAGGAGCACCCAGCTTGTTGGGTGCATACAGGATAAACAGCGAGTCAGATTTTCTGACTCCAGCCGTCCTGGAAACATATTTTCAGGGCCCTGACTACATCCAGCAACTTGGAGTCCTCCAAGTCCCTAGTAGCCACAGGTACCACAATAGGCTGGTTCAGGTGAAACGCTGAAACAACCTTAGGGAGAAATTGAGGACGAGTCCTCAATTCTGCCCTGTCCGTATGAAAGATTAGGTAAGGGCTTTTATAGGATAAAGCCGCCAATTCTGACACACGCCTGGCTGAAGCCAGGGCCAACAGCATTACCACTTTCCATGTGAGATATTTTAAGTCCACAGTGGTGAGTGGTTCAAACCAATGTGATTTTAGGAACCCCAAAACTACATTGAGATCCCAAGGTGCCACTGGAGGCACAAAAGGAGGCTGTATATGCAGTACCCCCTTGACAAACGTCTGAACTTCAGGAACTGAAGCCAGTTCTTTCTGGAAGAAAATCGACAGGGACGAAATTTGAACCTTAATGGACCCTAATTTTAGGCCCATAGACAGTCCTGTTTGCAGGAAATGCAGGAAACGACCCAGTTGAAATTCCTCTGTAGGGGCCTTCCTGGCCTCGCACCACGCAACATATTTACGCCAAATACGGTGATAATGTTGTGCGGTTACATCCTTCCTGGCTTTGATCAGGGTAGGGATGACTTCATCCGGAATGCCTTTTTCCTTCAGGATCCGGCGTTCAACCGCCATGCCGTCAAACGCAGTCGCGGTAAGTCTTGGAACAGACAGGGTCCCTGCTGGAGCAGGTCCCTTCTTAGAGGTAGAGGCCACGGGTCCTCTGTGAGCATCTCTTGAAGTTCCGGGTACCAAGTCCTTCTTGGCCAATCCGGAGCCACGAGTATAGTTCTTACTCCTCTCCGTCTTATAATTCTCAGTACCTTGGGTATGAGAGGCAGAGGAGGGAACACATACACTGACTGGTACACCCATGGTGTTACCAGAGCATCCACAGCTATTGCCTGAGGGTCCCTTGACCTGGCGCAATACCTGTCTAGTTTTTTGTTGAGGCGGGACGCCATCATGTCCACCTTTGGTTTTTCCCAACGGTTCACAATCATGTGGAAGACTTCTGGATGAAGTCCCCACTCTCCCGGGTGGAGGTCGTGCCTGCTGAGGAAGTCTGCTTCCCAGTTGTCCACTCCCGGAATGAACACTGCTGACAGTGCTATCACATGATTTTCCGCCCAGCGAAGAATCCTTGCAGCTTCTGCCATTGCCCTCCTGCTTCTTGTGCCGCCCTGTCTGTTTACGTGGGCGACTGCCGTGATGTAGTCTGACTGGATCAGCACCGGCTGACCTTGAAGCAGAGGTCTTGCTAGGCTTAGAGCATTGTAGATGGCCCTTAGCTCCAGGATATTTATGTGAAGTGATGTCTCCAGGCTTGACCACAAGCCCTGGAAATTTCTTCCCTGTGTGACTGCTCCCCAGCCTCTCAGGCTGGCATCCGTGGTCACCAGGACCCAGTCCTGAATGCCGAATCTGCGGCCCTCTAGAAGATGAGCACTCTGCAACCACCACAGGAGAGACACCCTTGTCTTTGGTGACAAGATTATCCGCTGATGCATCTGAAGATGCGACCTGGACCATTTGTCTAGCAGATCCCACTGGAAGGTTCTTGCGTGGAATCTGCCGAATGGGATTGCTTCGTAGGAAGCCACCATTTTTCCCAGGACCCTTGTGCATTGATGCACGGAGACTTGGCCTGGTTTTAGGAGATTTCTGACTAGCTCGGATAACTCCCTAGCTTTCTCCTCCGGGAGAAAAACCTTTTTCTGGACTGTGTCCAGGATCATCCCTAGGAATAGAAGGCGTGTCGTCGGGATCAGCTGCGATTTTGGAATATTGAGAATCCAACCGTGCTGCCGCAACACTATCTGAGATAGTGCTACCCCGACTTCCAACTGTTCCCTGGATCTTGCCCTTATCAGGAGATCGTCCAAGTAAGGGATAACTAAAACTCCCTTCCTTCGAAGGAGTATCATCATTTCGGCCATTACCTTGGTAAAGACCCGGGGTGCCGTGGACAAGCCAAACGGCAGCGTCTGAAACGGATAGTGACAATCCTGTACCACAAACCTGAGGTACCCTTGGTGAGAAGGGTAAATTGGGACATGTAGGTAAGCATCTTTGATGTCCAGAGACACCATATAATCCCCTTCTTCCAGGTTTGCAATCACTGCTCTGAGTGACTCCATCTTGAATTTGAACCTCTGTATGTAAGTGTTCAAGGATTTTAGATTTAAAATTGGTCTCACCGAGCCGTCCGGCTTCGGTACCACAAACAGTGTGGAATAATACCCCTTTCCCTGTTGCAGGAGGGGTACCTTGATTATCACCTGCTGGGAATACAGCTTGTGAATGGCTTGCAATACTGCCTCCCTGTCTGAGGGAGACGTCGGTAAAGCAGACTTTAGGAAACGGCGAGGGGTTCCAATTTGTACCCCTGAGATACCACCTGAAGGATCCAGGGGTCCACTTGCGAGTGGGCCCACTGTGCGCTGAAGTTCTTGAGACGGGCCCCCACCGTGCCTGAGTCCGCTTGTAAAGCCCCAGCGTCATGCTGAGGACTTTGCGGAGGCGGGAGAGGGCTTCTGTTCCTGGGAACTGGCTGTGTGCTGCAGCCTTTTTCCTCTCCCTCTGCCACGGGGCAGAAATGAGGAGCCTTTTGCCCGCTTGCCCTTATGGGGCCGAAAGGACTGCGCCTGATAATACGGCGTCTTCTTATGTTGAGAGGCTACCTGGGGTAAAAATGTGGATTTTCCAGCAGTTGCCGTGGCTACCAGGTCTGATAGACCTACCCCAAATAACTCCTCCCCCTTATAAGGCAATACTTCCATGTGCCTTTTGGAATCCGCATCACCTGACCACTGCTGCGTCCATAACGCTCTTCTTGCAGAAATGGACAGCGCGCTAACTCTTGATGCCAGTCGGCAAATATCCTTCTGCGCATCACGCATATATAAAAATGCATCTTTTAAATGCTCTATAGTCAGTAATATACTGTCCCTATCTAGGGTATCAATATTTTCAGTCAGGGAATCCGACCACGCCACCCCAGCACTGCACATCCAGGCTGAGGCGATTGCCGGTCGCAGTATAACACCCGTGTGAGTGTATATACATTTTAGGATATTCTCCTGCTTTCTGTCGGCAGGTTCCTTTAGGGCGGCCGTATCAGGAGAGGGTAGTGCCACCTGTTTAGACAAGCGTGTGAGCGCTTTATCCACCCTAGGGGGTGTTTCCCAACGTGCCCTATCCTCTGGCGGGAAAGGGTATGATGCCAATAACCTTTTAGGAATTATCAGTTTTTTATCGGGGGAAACCCACGCCTCATCACACACTTCATTTAATTCCTCGGATACAGGAAAAACTACAGGCAGTTTTTTCTCACCAAACATAATACCCTTTTTAGTGGTACTTGTATTATCAGAAATATGTAAAACATTTTTCATTGCCTCAATCATGTAACGTGTGGCCCTACTGGAAGTTACATTTGTCTCATCATCGTCGACACTGGAGTCAGTATCCGTGTCTGTGTCTGCCATCTGAGGTAACGGGCTTTTTAGAGCCCCTGATGGCGTTTGAGACCCCTGGACAGGCACAAGCTGAGTAGCCGGCTGTCTCATATCGTCAACTGTCTTTCGTAAAGAGCTGACATTGTCACGTATTTCCTTCCATAAGCTCATCCACTCAGGTGTCGACTCCCTAGGGGGTGACAACTCTATTATAGGCAATTGCTCCGCCTCCATCTCATTTTCCTCCTCAAACATGTCGACACAATCGTACCGACACACCGCACACACACAGGGAATGCTCTGATAGAGGACAGGACCCCACTAGCCCTTTGGGGAGACAGAGGGAGAGTATGCCAGCACACACCAGAGCGCTATATATAGACAGGAATACCACTATATAACGTGCTTTTCCCTTTATAGCTGCTGTTATTATCAAAACTGCGCCAAATTAGTGCCCCCCCTCTCTTTTTTACCCTTTTCTGTAGTGCAGGACTGCAGGGGAGAGTCAGGGAGACGTCCTTCCAGCGGAGCTGTGATGGAAAATGGCGCCCGTGTGCTGAGGAGATAGGCTCCGCCCCCTTCTCGGCGGCCTTTTCTCCCGCTTTTTGGTGAATTCTGGCAGGGGTTAAAATACATCCATATAGCCCTGGGGGTTATATGTGGTGTATTTTCGCCAGCCAAGGTGTTTTACATTGCTGCTCAGTGCGCCCCCCCCCCCTAGCGCCCTGCACCCTCAGTGACCGGAGTGTGAAGTGTGCCTGAGGAGCAATGGCGCACAGCTGCAGTGCTGTGCGCTACCTTGTTGAAGACTGATGTCTTCTGCCGCCGATTTTTCCGGACCTCTTCTTGCTTCTGGCTCTGTAAGGGGGCCGGCGGCGCGGCTCTGGGACCGGACTCCGAGGCTGGGCCTGTGTTCGGTCCCTCTGGAGCTAATGGTGTCCAGTAGCCTAAGAAGCCCAAGCTGGCTGCAAGCAGGCAGGTTCGCTTCTTCTCTCCTTAGTCCCTCGATGCAGTGAGCCTGTTGCCAGCAGGTCTCACTGAAAATAAAAAACCTAAAACTAAACTTTCACTAAGAAGCTCAGGAGAGCCCCTAGTGTGCACCCTTCTCGGCCGGGCACAAAAATCTAACTGAGGCTTGGAGGAGGGTCATAGGGGGAGGAGCCAGTGCACACCAGGTAGTCCTAAAGCTTTACTTTTGTGCCCAGTCTCCTGCGGAGCCGCTATTCCCCATGGTCCTTACGGAGTTCCCAGCATCCACTAGGACGTCTGAGAAAAGTAATTAGAAGCTTTACTGTGTGGCATAATTTGTAAGTGGCATTATTGTGTGTGGGGCATAAAATGGTGTCAGGGCCATAACTGTGTGTGGCATAATATGTAATTGGCGTTAATGTGTGGCGGAAGTGTTACGGTGTGTAGCATAATGTGTAATAGACATTACGGTGTGTGGCATATTGCGTAATGGCCATTATGGTGTGTGGCATATTGTGTAATAGGCATTACGGTGTGTTGCATAATGTGTAATGGGCATTACGGTGCGCGACCTAATGCCTAATGGGCATTAGTCACTGCAGCGGCCGTCCGTTCTTTCCTGCTGCCGCCTCCGGCCGAGCACCCACCAGCAAAAACATAAATCGGCACCTATGTCCCGCACACTAACAATCCAGGTTTTAGTGATATCCATGCTTGAGCACAGGTGACTTAATTAGTTCCTCCATTATTTAGATGAAACCATCTGTGCTGAAGCCTGGCTATTACAGAGACCTGCACTGTTAGTGTGTCTTGAGGACGGAGGTGGGAAGGGTGTGGATTAGTGCATCGACAGCAGGGCTGGATTGGCCATTAGCCCCACCAGGGAGAATCCCGGGGGGGGGGGGCGATTGGTGCGTGGGGCCGCCTGCCATCTGTGGCACCGCCCCCCACCCGCGTGTCATCAACTCAATGTAAAACGTCTTGTGCGCTGCTAACAGGAGAAGAGGCCCCGCTCCAACCCCATTCAGCTGTCTGACATCATCCGTTGACGTCATCGTGCGGACCTTAGAGGAAGAGACGGTGCGGCCGCGATGAATCCAGTAGGAGAGGTGAGTATGAGTCTTCTCTACTCTCTCTAACCTCTGCCTGCAAATGCAGTACTTGTATTCTGCCTGTGATGGTGCACTGATATACTACTGCAAGTTCTGCAAGTCCAACCCATTTATTATCACATTTTAATTCTCTCCATTCCCTCATTATGCAGCACATAAATACTACTGTAACTTAAACTGTTCTACAATCGACCCTCTGTGTGGGGTGTAATATGAGTAACGGATGTCACTGGGCGCTGTAAAGAGAATAATGTAATGCCACTGTGCGTTATAATGTCAGTAACCGTCATCACTGGGTGGTGTAATGTGAGTAACGGATGCTGCTGGGTGGTGTAATGTGAGTAACTGTTATCACTGGGTGGTGTAATGCGAGTAACGGATGCTGCTGGGCGGTGTAATGTGAGTAACGGATGCTGCTATGCGCTGCAGTGTGAATGTGACACCGCTGTGCGCTGTAGTGTGAATTGTGACACTTGTGTGCGCTGTAATGTGAATAATGTGACACCGCTGTGCTCTGCAATGTGCACAGATGTGCGGGTAATGTGAACATGATGCCGCTGTGCGGTGTAATGTGAATAATGGACGCTGTTGTGCAGTGTAATGTGAATTGCAACTATTCTGTGGCCAAAACCCCATATTTTTTCCGCGCACCTCAGGTGCGCTCTGTCGATGTTTTTAGTTATGTGTGGTGCAGAGCCAAAGAAAACTTTTACCCTGAGACTGCACCATGTGAGTTACAGGATAGGATATCCAATTCATTATAGTGTTCCCTCTAGAATCCGGGCAAGGCAGGGCGCCGGATCTAGAGGGGCATTAGCGTGCCGGATCTAGAGGGGCATTAGCACGCGCACCGAAAAGGGGGCACGGTCATGCAAAATAGGGGGCGGGGTCATCGCGGCTAATAAAAGGGTGCGTGGGCGGCTGGCGGCGTCACTGTTGGGGGCGTGCCCAGCACCTACGGAGGTGCTGGGCTTCACCCAAGCGCTCTCTCAGCGTGAATGGATGCCGCGCGCATGCATCTTTACACGCTGTGAGGGCAGGAAGCGGGCGGCAGTTTTAGCAGGGCGCCACAGAAAGGGCAGGGCAGGTTTTGGGTTGATTCTATTTCGGAGTGGGAGAAGGGACCTTCTGACGTATCTAGGGGAGGAGACACGTCACCAGGGGGAGGAGCTACGGGCGAACAGGGTACCCGAAAAGTACGCTCGCCACGCTTCGGGCTCGGTTACTAAAGGTAATAGTTGGTGGCGTGGATAGTAGAGGAACTATCCCGCTTGCATAGCTCCTCCCCCTTGTGTCATAACTCCTCCCCCTTACGGAAAAGGTCCCTTAGCCCACTTGATTCTAGCATCTACCGCAGGTTTTGCCCTTAAAAAAAAATCGGGCAGGGCGCGGCGCTCTGCTAAAACTGCCTAGCGTGAACACTACATTACAGCACAGTGAATTACAGGTCATCGGTGCAGAGGAAGAGTATTTCAATATTTTTGTATAAACTTAATGGGATTCTCCTAGGTTACTTAAAGCAAATCACAAATGAGGACAGAATTTGAATTTCCTGCATAGGATCTTAGATGTTTATAAGACATACATTTACAGTGCAGTGCCAGTCTGGAGGCACATGAAAACAAAAGTTTTAATTCTAAGTACATCCTAGACACATTAATGGTTCTGTCCCCAGGGCCCTTTCATGGTGGCACTACTCGCAACCCATATTTATGGCCCTTTGTACTGATCCCGCCTACCATTGATTTGGTGTCACCCACATGGGGCCACTTCTAGAAATTTTTCCGTGGCCACTTTTAGTTCCCAACCCCAATCCGCCCCTGATCGACAGTTTCTAGGTCGACAATGTTTGAGTCGACCACCATAGGTCGACAGTTCAAAAGGTCGACATGAGTTTTTAATGTTTTTTTGGTGTCATTTTCTCCGTACAGTGACGGGGAAGTCCAATTAGTGCACCGCTTCGCTCGGCACAGATTACCATTCCAGTCATAGTCCAAGTGGATCGTTAAGTATGAAAAAGTTTTAAAAAATGGAAAAAAAAGTCATGTCGACATAGAACATGTCGACCTAGAAACCTTGTCGACCAATAGTGGTCGACCTAAACATTGTCGACCTAGACAGTGTCGATCTTCAGACCAGATCCCGGTGGGAAAGCCTGTGCTGCTGCTGCTGGACGCGCTGCATGTGACCCGCACTTACCACGGCAGCTCATGAGTCCCGGCGCCGGTGCCCTTGCTCCCCGATACCGGCTGCTCCTTAGTCTCCGGGTCGGCGCACGGTGCGTCTTCCATTTCCACCTCCTCCATGCTCCTTTCGCGCCAGCGCCACACACAGCGGCCGCCTCACTGCATCATCATCATCAGCAACAACAACCAGGCCCTGGCGTCACCGGGGGGCGTGTCTGTGACAGGCTGTCAGCGCTTTGTGAAGGGGCTGAGCCGGTTCCCGCACGTAGTTGCTGCTGCTCCCGGAGTGACAGGAGGCAGTCAGCACCGCATAGTGGCGCTGTCTGTGCGCTGCTGTCACACGGCGGGGTCACTGTGCAGGGAGAGGTTACATCCTCCTACCTATCCCGCTGCTGCTGCTGCTGTTGGCCCCGGGCAGAGGGAGGGTGAGCGCAGAGATACTAGCTGCTGGTGCTGCAGCAGCTACTATAACTCTGGCTGCATAGAGAGGGGGCAAATGTTTGGAATACAATACAAATATTAATAAAGTCCCCCCTTGCCCACTATTAATGCTGGGAGGGTAGGGGGTGTAACACAAAACTGGGAATGTTATTGTCAGTTGTTGATTTAAAATAAAAATAAACTCTTCCATTTTTGGTTATTATTACTTCACAACTGACCTTTTGACTATTTTAATCATTATTTCTCTATCGTCCTAAGTGGATGCTGGGGTTCCTGAAAGGACCATGGGGAATAGCGGCTCCGCAGGAGACAGGGCACAAAAGTAAAGCTTTTACAGGTCAGGTGGTGTGTACTGGCTCCTCCCCCTATGACCCTCCTCCAGACTCCAGTTAGATTTTTGTGCCCGGCCGAGAAGGGTGCAATTCTAGGTGGCTCTCATAAAGAGCTGCTTAGAGAGTTTAGCTTAGGTTTTTTATTTTACAGTGATTCCTGCTGGCAACAGGATCACTGCAACGAGGGACAGAGGGGAGAAGAAGTGAACTCACCTGCGTGCAGGATGGATTGGCTTCTTGGCTACTGGACATGAAGCTCCAGAGGGACGATCACAGGTACAGCCTGGATGGTCACCGGAGCCACGCCGCCGGCCCCCTCACAGATGCTGAAGCAAGAAGAGGTCCAGAATCGGCGGCTGAAGACTCCTGCAGTCTTCTTAAGGTAGCGCACAGCACTGCAGCTGTGCGCCATTTTCCTCTCAGCACACTTCACACGGCAGTCACTGAGGGTGCAGGGCGCTGGGGGGGGGGCGCCCTGGGAGGCAAATGAAAACCTTTAAAAAGGCTAAAAATACCTCACATATAGCCCCAGAGGCTATATGGAGATATTTACCCCTGCCTAAATGTACTAAATAGCGGGAGACGAGCCCGCCGAAAAAGGGGCGGGGCCTATCTCCTCAGCACACGGCGCCATTTTCTGTCACAGCTCCGCTGGTCAGGAAGGCTCCCAGGTCTCTCCCCTGCACTGCACTACAGAAACAGGGTATAACAGAGAGGGGGGGCAAAATAAATGGCAATATATTAATATAAAAGCAGCTATAAGGGAGCACTTAATCATAAGGCTATCCCTGTCATATATAGCGCTTTTTGGTGTGTGCTGGCAGACTCTCCCTCTGTCTCCCCAAAGGGCTAGTGGGTCCTGTCTTCGTATAGAGCATTCCCTGTGTGTCTGCTGTGTGTCGGTACGTGTGTGTCGACATGTATGAGGACGTTATTGGTGTGGAGGCGGAGCAATTGCCAAATATGAGGATGTCACCTCCTAGGGGGTCGACACCAGAATGGATGCCTTTATTTGTGGAATTACGGGATAGCGTCAACTCGCTTAAGCAGTCGTTTGCCGACATGAGGCGGCCGGACACTCAATTAGTGCCTGTCCAGGCGCCTCAAACACCGTCAGGGGCTGTAAAACGCCCCTTGCCTCAGTCGGTCGACACAGACCCAGACACAGGCACTGATTCCGGTGGTGAAGGTGACGAATCAACCGTATTTTCCAGTAGGGCCACACGTTATATGATTTTGGCAATAAAGGAGATGTTACATTTAGCTGATACTACAGGTACCACTAAACAGGGTATTATGTGGGGTGTGAAAAAACTACCAGTAGTTTTTACCGAATCAGAAGAATTAAATGACGTGTGTGATGAAGCGTGGGGTGCCCCGATAAAAAACTGCTAATTTCAAAGAAGTTATTGGCTTTATACCCTTTCCCGCCAGAGGTTAGGGAGCGCTGGGAAACACCTCCTAGGGTGGACAAAGCGCTAACACGCTTATCAAAACAAGTGGCGTTACCCTCTCCTGAGACGGCCGCACTTAAAGATCCATCAGATAGGAGGATGGAAAATATCCAAAAAGGTATATACACACATGCAGGTGTTATACTACGACCAGCTATTGCGACTGCCTGGATGTGCAGTGCTGGGGTAGTTTGGTCAGAGTCCCTGATCGAAAATATTGATACCCTGGACAGGGACAATATTTTACTGTCGTTAGAACAAATAAAGGATGCATTTCTTTATATGCGTGATGCACAGAGAGATATCTGCACACTGGCATCACGGGTAAGTGCTATGTCCATTTCGGCCAGAAGAGCTTTATGGACACGACAGTGGACAGGCGATGCGTAGAGGAGTTATTTGGGGTCGGTCTATCGGATTTGGTGGCCACGGCTACGGCCGGGAAATCCACCTTTCTACCTCAAGTCACTCCCCAACAGAAAAAGGCACCGACTTTTCAACCGCAGCCCTTTCGTTCCTTTAAAAATAAGAGAGCAAAGGGCTATTCATATCTGCCACGAGGCAGAGGACGAGGGAAGAGACAGCAACAGGCAGCTCCTTCCCAGGAACAGAAGCCCTCCCCGGCTTCTACAAAAGCCTCAGCATGACGCTGGGGCTTCGCAAGCGGACTCGGAGGCGGTAGGCGGTCGTCTCAAGAATTACAGCGCGCAGTGGGCTCACTCGCAGGTAAATCCCTGGATCCTGCAGATAATATCTCAGGGGTACAGGTTGAAATTAGAGACAGAGCCACCTCGCCGTTTCCTGAAGTCTGCTTTACCAACGTCCCCCTCAGGAAGGGAGACGGTTTTGGAAGCCATTCACAAGCTGTATTCTCAGCAGGTGATAGTCAAGGTACCTCTTCTACAACAAGGGAAGGGGTATTATTCCACTCTTTTTGTGGTACCGAAGCCGGATGGCTCGGTAAGGCCTATTCTAAATCTGAAGTCCTTGAACCTGTACATAAAGAAGTTCAAGTTCAAGATGGAGTCACTCAGAGCAGTGATAGCGAACCTGGAAGAAGGGGACTTTATGGTATCCTTGGACATCAAGGATGCGTATCTCCACGTTCCAATTACCCCTCACACAGGGGTACCTCAGGTTCGTTGTACAAAACTGTCACTATCAGTTTCAGACGCTGCCGTTTGGTTTGTCCACGGCACCTCGGGTCTTTACAAAGGTAATGGCCGAGATAATATTTCTTCTTCGAAGAAAAGGCGTATTAATTATCCCATACTTGGACGATCTCCTAATAAGGGCAAGGTCCAGAGAACAGCTAGAGATGGGTTTAGCACTATCTCAAGAGGTGCTAAAGCAGCACGGATGGATTCTGAATATTCCAAAATCCCAATTAATGCCGACAACTCGTCTGCTGTTCCTGGGGATGATTCTGGACACAGTTCAGAAAAAGGTTTTTCTTTCCGAAGAAAAAGCCAAGGAGTTATCTGACCTGGTCAGGAACCTCCTAAAACCAGGAAAGGTGTCTGTACATCAATGCACAAGAGTCCTGGGAAAAAATGGTAGCTTCTTACGAAGCAATCCCTTTCGGCAGATTCCATGCAAAGGGATCTGTTGGACAAATGGTCAGGGTCGCATCTTCAGATGCACCTGCGGATAACCCTGTCGCCGAGGACAAGGGTATCCCTTCTGTGGTGGTTGCAGGAGGCTCATCTATTGGAGGGCCGCAGATTCGGCATGCAGGATTGGATCCTGGTGACCACGGATGCCAGCCTGAGAGGCTGGGGAGCAGTCACACAGGGAAGAAATTTCCAGGGAGTGTGGTCGAGCCTGAAAAAGTCTCTTCACATAAGCATTCTGGAACTAAGAGCAATCTACAATGCTCTAAGCCAGGCGGAACCTCTGCTTCAAGGAAGACCGGTGTTGATCCAGTCGGACAACATCACGGCAGTCGCCCATGTAAACAGACAGGGCGGCACAAGAAGCAGGAGGGCAATGGCAGAAGCTGCCAGGATCCTTCGCTGGGCGGAGAATCACGTGATAGCACTGTCAGCAGTATTCATCCCGGGCGTGGACAACTGGGAAGCAGACTTCCTCAGCAGACACGACTTTCACCCGGGAGAGTGGGGACTTCATCCAGAAGTTTTCCACATGCTATTAAACCGTTGGGTAAAACCAATGGTGGACATGATGGCGTCTCGCCTCAACAAAACACTGGACAGGTATTGCGCCAGGTCAAGAGATCCGCAGGCAATAGCTGTGGACGCGCTGGTAACACCTTGGGTGTACCAGTCGGTATATGTGTTTCCTCCTCTGCCTCTCATACCAAAGGTATTGAGGATTATACGGCAAAGAGGAGTAAGACTAGTGGCTCCGGATTGGCCAAGAAGGACTTGGTACCCGGAACTTCAAGAGATGGTCACGGACGATCCGTGGCCTCTACTTCTGAGAAGGGACCTGCTTCAGCAGGGTCCTTGTCTTTTTTAAGACTTACCGCGGCTGCGTTTGACGGCATGGCGTTTGAATGCCAGATCCTAAAAGGAAAAGGCATTCCAGAAGAAGTCATTCCTACCTTGATAAAGGCAAGGAAGGAAGTCACCGCGAAGCATTATCGCCGTATTTGGCGAAAATATGTTGCGTGGTGCGAGCAGCGGAGTGCTCCGATGGAGGAATTTCAACTGGGTCGTTTTCCTACATTTCCTGCAATCAGGATTGTCTATGGGTCTCAAATTGGGATCTATTAAGGTTCAAATTTCGGCCCTATCAATATTCTTCCAAAAAGAATTGGCCTCAGTCCCTGAGGTCCAGATTTTATCAAAGGAGTACTGCATATACAGCCTCCTGTGGTGCCTAAGGTGGCACCGTGGGATCTAAATGTAGTTTTAGATTTCCTCAAATCCAATTGGTTTGAACCACTAAAGAATGTGGATTTGAAATATCTCACATGGAAAGTGACTATGTTACTGGCCCTGGCTTCGGCCGGGAGAGTATCTGAACTGGCGGCTTTGTTTTATAAAAGCCCTTATTTAATTTTCCATTCGACATAGGGCAGAGCTGCGGACGCGTCCGCATTTTCTCCCTAAGGTGGTATCAGCGTTTCACCTGAACCAGCCTATTGTAGTGCCTGCGGCTACAGACGACTTGAAGGACTCCAAGTTGTTGGACGTTGTCAGAGCCTTAAAAATATACATTTAAAGGACGGCTGGAGTCAGAAAATCTGACTCGCTGTTTATACTGTATGCACCCAACAAGTTGGGTGCACCTGCTTCTAAGCAGTCGATTGCTCGTTGGATTTGTAACAAAATTCAACTTGCACATTCTGTGGCAGGCCTGCCACAGCCTAAATCTGTTAAGGCCCATTCCGCAAGGAAGGTGGGCTCATCTTGGGCGGCTGCCCGAGGGGTCTCGGCATTACAACTCTGCCGAGCAGCTACGTGGTCAGGGGAGAACACGTTTGTAAATTTTTACAAAATTGATACCCTGGCAAAGGAGGACCTGGAGTTCTCTCATTCGGTGCTGCAGAGTCATCCGCACTCTCCCGCCCGTTTGGGAGCTTTGGTATAATCCCCATGGTCCTTTCAGGAACCCCAGCATCCACTTAGGACGATAGAGAAAATAAGAATTTACTTACCGATAATTCTATTTCTCGGAGTCCGTAGTGGATGCTGGGCGCCCATCCCAAGTGCGGATTATCTGCAATACTTGTACATAGTTATTGTTAACTAATTCGGGTTATTGTTTAGGAAGCCATCTTTCAGAGGCTCCTCTGTTATCATACTGTTAACTGGGTTTAGATCACAAGTTGTACGGTGTGATTGGTGTGGCTGGTATGAGTCTTACCCGGGATTCAAAATCCTCCCTTATTGTGTACGCTCGTCCGGGCACAGTACCTAACTGGAGTCTGGAGGAGGGTCATAGGGGGAGGAGCCAGTACACACCACCTGACCTGTAAAAGCTTTACTTTTGTGCCCTGTCTCCTGCGGAGCCGCTATTCCCCATGGTCCTTTCAGGAACCCCAGCATCCACTACGGACTCCGAGAAATAGAATTATCGGTAAGTAAATTCTTATTTTCTGGCAGCCAGAACAGGCCACCGCATGGACTTAGCTTGGCTGGGCCCAGGTAATGGGGGAGGCATGCTCTAAATGAAAGGGCCAGCGGCATTCCTACTTCCACAGAGTGTAGGATAACAGCGCTGACGGCATCAGTGACTACAGTCTTCCCCACTCTCCCAGGTACACACCGACTGCGGGCACTACCTTATCTTATACCAAATCAATGTATGCAATGAAATAAAATAGTACTACTCATGCACAGTCAGCAATTTGACACTGGCGTAGAACTGTGGCCAGATTAAGATCCCATAGTTTTCCTCTGATCCATTCACATACCTCTAAACTTGTAGGGCAGAGGTTCCCAAATGCGGTCCTCAAGGCAAAGCAACGGTCCAGGTTTTAAATGTATCCATGCTTGGCTACGGGTGACTTAATTAGCACCTAAGTCAATTTGATTTCTCTTACGTCCGAGAGGATGCTGGAGTCCACATTAGTTCCATGGGGTATAGACGGGTCAACTAGGAGCCATTGGCCGTTTAAGAGTTTGAGAGTGTGGGCTGGCTCCTCCCTCTATGCCCCTCCTACCAGACTCAGTTTAGAAAATGTGCCCAGAGGAGCCGGTCACAGCTAGGGGAGCTCTCCTAAGTTTTCCTAGTAAAATGTTGTTTTAGAGTTTTTTGTTTTACAGGGAGGCTGCTGGCAACAGCCTCCCTGCAGCGAGGGACTGACAGGGGGAGCAGTGTCCACCCTGCTGGGTCTGAGCCACTGTCTCCGCTGACTGGACACTGAGCCCAAGAGGGGTCTGATTGTTCTCTGCCACAGGGGACCGCTCTCCCCAGCAGCATGCCGCCACCCCCTTGCAGAGCTGAAGAATCGGTGGCGAGTGAGACACCGACCCCCCTAGCAAGCGGGGGGTCGGTGTGAAGATGGCGGCAACAGGGTAGGAGCGCAGTATTAACTGCTCTCCGGGGATGGCTCAGCGGTACATGGTGCGGCGCTGTGAGGGGAGCCCTGAGCCAGCGCTACACCCTACACTGGTCCAGAAGCCTGTCGGGGTCCCAGGATCTCAGCCAGCACTAAATCCTCAGGCCAGTATAAGCAGAAGAAGAGCGGGTAGACAGCGCCATTTTGGGGGCGGAGCTTCTCAGAGCGAACCCAGCAGCGTTTTAGCACCATTTTCCTGCCTGCACAGCGCTGACCAGGAAAGAAGGTCCCTCCACAGCAACTCCAGCTATCTGTAAACGGTACCAGGGGGTTGTAGAAGGGGGGGGGGGGGAGCTGCAATACGACTGTGTATCCTATTAAGGTGCACAGTCAGCGCTGACAAGGTGTCTCCCTGTGTGGGTTGGCTGTGTGTGTGTGTGTGTGTGTGTGTGTGTGTGTGTGTGTGTGTGTAGAGTGTTTGGTGGTCTCCTTTAGCTATGTCCAGGGACACTGTGTCATATGCTGCTGAGGATATGTCCTCATATCCTCAGCAGGATGGTCCCATTCCATGTAATCAGGATAGCACTGGTTTAGCACAGATTCCAGCAAGGGAGCCTGAATGGTTTTCCTCTATCAAATCTTGGATTACTCAGATTTCTGACAGGGTTGCGAGTAATGAGTCTGCAACCCAGGTATTACAGAACTCCATGGCAGTATGGCCCGATTCTGGTACCTCAGGACGCCCCGCTATATACCCCCAAAAACGTGCGCTTGTTAATGTCACGCAAGATGATACGGATACCGATTCTGATACCACAGACGGTAATGGGGATGCGTTGCGGGGGTCTGCCTCTCTTGCAAAGGGGGTGCAATTAATGATAGAGGCTATCAGGGATGTGTTAAATATAAATGATACCACACCTGAGCAGGTTGAGGAGGCTTTTTTCACTGAAAATAAGAAAGCCTCGCTAACCTTCCCTGCGTCAAAGGAATTGAATGCTATATTTGAGAAAGCATGGGAAAACCCGGAGAAAAAATTCCAGATCCCTAAAAGGGTCCAGGTGGCGTTTCCTTTCCCTGAGGAGGATAGAAAAAAAAGGGAAAAACCGCCTATTGTTGACGCATCTGTGTCCAGAATCTCAAAAAAGGTGGTTTACGTCGCACTATTGCTAGTGCATGGATTGCAAGGGCTATAGTAAAGTGGTCGGCTACCTTACTAGAGGATTTAGATAGAGGGGATGTTGAATTGTTTTTGCGTAACATTCACGATTCAGCAGGTTTTATGGTAGAATCCATGAAAGATCTGGGTTCCATGGCTGCGGGGATCTCTTCCATGTCTGTTTCAGCTCGTCGGGGACTGTGGCTGCGCCAGTGGTCTGCCGACGCGGAATCCAGGAAAAGTGTGGAGTCCCTACCCTACACAGGTCAGGCTCTCTTTGAGGAAGCTTGGATGCGTGGATATCCACGGCTACAGCGGGTAAGTCTCCGTTTCTTCCCTCAGTTGCTCCTGCTCCGAAGAAATACTTCTCTTCATCAGCATCTCAGTCCTTTCGGCCTAACAAGCCTAGAAAGGCCAAACCGTCCAATACCTTCTTTAGGGGAGGTCGAGTTAAATCCAAGAAACCTGCTACTGCAGGTTCCCAGGAACAAAAGCCTGCTTCAGGTACGCCAAAGTCCTCCGCATGACGGTGGACGGCGCAGCCTGGAGGTGGGGCCGGTGGGTGAGAGACTCAGACAGTTAAGTCACGTCTGGGTATCGTCTGGCCTGGATCCCTGGGTGATAGATATTGTGTCCCAGGGATACAGGCTGGAATTTCAAAATCTCCCTCCTTACCGATTTTTCAGATCAGGCTTGCCAGTTCTACTGGCAGACAGAACTGTACTACCGGAAGCAATCCAGAAGTTGATGGAGGAACAGGTCATTGTACCAGTTCCTCCTCATTTACAAACCACAGGTTACTATTCGAACCTTTTCGTGGTATTGAAACCGAATGGTTCGGTCAAGCCCATTCTCAACCTAAAATCACTGAACCCCTTTCTAAAGGAGTTCAAGTTCAAGATGGAGTCTCTCAGGGCGGTGATAACAGGTCTGGAAGAGGGGGAATTCCTGGTATCCCTGGATATCAAGGATGCGTACCTCCACATTCCGATTTGGCTGCCGCGTCAGGCTTATCTCCGTTTCGCATTATTGGACTGGCATTTCCAGTTCCAGGCCCTGCCATTCGGCCTCTCAACAGCACTGAGGGTGTTCACCAAGGTGATGGCAGAGATGATGGTTCTCCTCCGCAAACAAGGGGTGAACATCATTCCATATCTGGACGATCTGCTGACAAAGGCTTTGTCCAAGGAGAAGCTGTTGCAGTCCATTGTTCTCACAAAGCACCTACTCAGAGTCCACGGTTGGATTCTGAATCTCCCAAAGTCACATTTGGAACCGACCCAGAGGTTGTCTTTTCTGGGGATGATCCTCGACACAGCAGTGCAGAGGGTGTTTCTTCCGCAGGAAAAGGCGTTGGTGATACAAACAATGGTCCGGGATGTCCTGAAGCAAGCCCGGTTGTCAGTCCATCACTGCATTCGCCTTTTGGGAAAGATGGTGGCCTCTTACGAGGCTCTCCAATACGGGAGGTTCCGTGCTCGGGCCTTCCAACTGGATCTCCTGGACAAGTGGTCAGGATCTCATCTCCACATGCACCAGAGGATTCGTCTGTCGCCAAAGGCCAGGATTTGACTCCTCTGGTGGCTCCAATTGCCCCACCTTCTGGAGGGCCGCAGGTTCGGAATTCAGGACTGGGTCCTTCTAACCACGGATGCGAGCCTTTGGGGCTGGGGCGCAGTGACTCAGGGGGAAACCTTCCAAGGAAGGTGGTCAAGTCTGGAAGCCGGGCTGCCCACCAACATTCTGGAACTAAGAGCCGTCTACAACGGTCTTCTTCAGGCGGCCCATCTTCTAAGAAATCGGGCCATTCAAGTGCTGTCGGGCAATGGGGGTAATTCCAAGTTGATCGCAGCAGGAAATTTTTTAGCAGTTGGGCAAAACCATGTGCACTGCAGGGGGGCAGATATAACATGTGCAGAGAGAGTTAGATTTGGGTGTGGCGAGTTCAATCTGCAATCTAAATTGCAGTGTAAAAATAAAGCAGCCAGTATTTACCCTGCACAGAAACAAAATAACCCACCCAAATCTAACTCTCTCTGCAAATGTTATATCTGCCCCCCCTGCAGTGCACATGGTTTTGCCCAACTGCTAAAAAATTTCCTGCTGCGATCAACTTGGAATTACCCCCAATGTAACGAAAGTGGCCTACATAAACCGACAGGGCAGAACGAAGAGCAGAGCTGCAATGTCAGAGGTTTCAAGAATCATCCTCTGGGCAGAAAGACACGTTGGCGCTTTCAGCAGTCTTCATTCCGGAAGTAGACAACTGGGAAGCAGACTTCCTCAGCAGACACGATCTCCATCCATGGGAATGGGGTCTCCATCCAGAGGTGTTCAAGGAAATTACAGACCTTTGGGGGTTACCCCTGTCACGATCCATGCAGTTTCTCCTCCATGACTGGGGTGGTGCCCTCTGGTGCTCAGCACTCTGCTCTGTATCTGCAGCTTGGTAATTAGCTGTTACCACAGCTGTGAGCAGCACCTGATCTCACTATATAGGCCAGCCACACAGGTTCCCAGTGGCCAGTTCATACTGTCAGAATCCGTTTGGAAGTTCCTCTGTAGGAACATATTCACAGGGACTGATGTTCTCGGTACAATAGCAGGTTTATTTATACAGGGTAAAGCAGTGTACAACTGTAAACAATAAGTAACACTATAGACTGTATAGACACTGTAATAGGATTGTTCTGTAGCAGAATTAGCACCATAGCAGGATGCACTTGAGCAGAGCATGCGGGGTTGCAGGATTGCACTGTAGAAGGTTAGCACCATAGCAGAATGCACTTTAGCAGAGATGCAGGATTGCACTGTAGCAGAAGCACAAGATAGCACTGTAGTAGAGTATGCAACTATGGTGGCCAATCCCGGGATCGGGATTGGTAGGATCCTGGGATTTAGGCCCAAAAATGTCCGGGATTCAAGCCTGGGATTGGAAGCTCCAATCCCGGGGATTGAGGGATCAGCGTTGAGCGTCCACAGGACGCTCAGACGCTGCCCGGCTTCCTCTTTTTGGGTCCCCAGTGGATCGTGAGAGGTCACCCTGCGCTTTCAGTCGCTGCAGGGAGCCACCAGCAAAGATCAAAGGATGTTCCCCTCCCGCCCGCCCTCGGTATATGGTAAGTTATATGTGCGGGGTGGGTTGAGGGGGCGGCCACCTAGATAAAAGCCAATCCCGGGAATCCCGGGATTGGCCATTTTTCAATCCCGATACCTGGGATTGAAAAAATGGCCCGGGATTGGCTTCCCTATATGCAACGTAGCAGGATAACGGGATTGCACTGCAGCAGGATCACAGGATAGCACTGTAGTAAAGTATGCAACGTAGCAGGATCACAGGATAGCACTGTAGTAGAGTATGCAACGTAGCAGGATAACGGGATTGCACTGTAGCAGGATAACAGGATAGCACTGTAGTAGAGTATGCAACGTAGCAGGATAACGTGATTGCACTGTAGCAGGATCACATGATAGCACTGTAGTAGAGTATGCAACATAGCAGGATAACGAGATTGCACTTTAGCAGGATAACAGGATAGCACTGTAGTAGAGTAGCTACACAGGATAGCTGTTGGAGCCCGGCAGTACTATGGATGATGTCAGCAGTAGAGACCAGCATAACCAGGAACAGGAACTGAGACAACCTTGACACGATGAACTGGCAACTGGGAACCTGTGTGGCTGGCCTATATAGTAAGTTCAGGTGCTGCTCACAGCTGTGGTAACAGCTAATTACCAAGCTGCAGATACAGAGCAGAGTGCTGAGCACCAGAGCAGAGGGCGCCCCCCCTGGCACAGAGGAGAAACTGCATGGACCGTGACAACCCCAAATAGACATGATGTCCTCTCGTCTCAACAAGAAGCTTCAACGCTATTGTTCAAGGTCGAGGGACCCACAAGCAGTGACAGTGGATACCCTGGTGTCTCCGTGGGTGTTCCGGTCGGTGTATGTGTTTCCACCTCTTCCACTCATTCCAAGAGTTCTAAAGCTCATAAGGAGATCAAGGGTTCAGGCGATCCTCATTTCTCCGGACTGGCCAAGGCGGGCTTGGTACGCAGACCTTCTGAATCTCTTGCAGGAAGAGCCGAGGCCTCTTCCTTTTCTGGAGGATCTGCTGCTGCAGGGACCTGTCAAAGTCGGAAAAATATCATGCTACACGTTGCCATATATCCACCCCATGCGCGTGCCTGCTGCACGTGCACATTCTCTCCCGTGCGTGCGGATACTCGCAGCCGCGTGATGGCGCCTCGGCCATGCGCTCGAGCGCGTGGTATGTGCATTTACGGTAGAGTTTGTGTTCGTCTAGCGGGCGACTCAACCGTTAAATAATAAAACCAAATAGTATGTTTTATAGATAATGTTCCCCTTAATAATGACTGTAAGTTTGTTTAATGTAAATGGTCGCTGGACAGAGGAATTCCTCTTTGTATGGTACGAAGGGTCAGACAGGGTTTGAGCAGCTGTGTCTGGTACCTAACTAAAGAACATTTTATTAGAAACAATCCGGTGCTGGTTAGGTAAAGATTAATCGCTCCTGCGTATAGTTATGGCCATTAGTATTGTGACAGGACGGTACCGTACGGAAGCACTCGCCGCTTGCCGCGTCCCGTCGACTGCGCAC
The DNA here is from genome assembly GCF_028390025.1 of Pseudophryne corroboree. Lineage (NCBI taxonomy): Eukaryota > Metazoa > Chordata > Amphibia > Anura > Myobatrachidae > Pseudophryne > Pseudophryne corroboree. The sequence continues at coordinate 449,469,183 of NC_086445.1, read as the reverse complement.
AGAATGGAAAGTCAAGCCGCACGAGGCCTGACCACAAAGGGGATTCCCGCTTACCGTCAGTAACCGCCTGTTACTGACTCCACCCACTGTGCTGTGGGCGGGTTCTCGCTGCCACCACCAAATTCCTAACCTGCCGCGGCGTTTGGAACCACGGTTCTGCTCTGTATGTGCCGACGCACTGCTTTACCACAGCTGTGTGGTGCTGACGAATCCCCACTAGCCACTTGCTAGGCCTCTTCACAAGATGAAGCAGTCTTCTTGAGGCAAAGATGTTTATTTGCTCAATAGTTCTAAAGAGAACCCTTCCCTATTGCTAGGGGCAACAGCATACAATCAGATGTTTCAGCAGAATAAAGATGGTACAACTACACCTCTGGAGGCACGCAGGTCTCCTTTTTATGTCAGTTTTCCACACAGTATCACAGGGGGGTAAGCCCTCCCTGTCTTCTCCAACCAATCAGGTTATTTTACAAAATACCAATAAATTACATTTTACAAGGATATAAGTGCAATAAAACAATATCCTCCTTCCTGTCACCCAGACAACGTTTGGTATCAGATTAACATTCACTATTGATAAATTTATCACATATCTTCAAAATACAAATGTGTCTGGTCATTCCCATCTGCAGGCAATCCCAGTGTTTAAGATTACAACAGGAATAGCTACAATACAAACAAACGGTCTTCCTTCCTTTATCTGCCATTCACGGATCGTATATCAATTACATCCCCTACATGAAACAGATTCCAAGCCCATAGACCCAGTGATTAGTATCTCTCTCTAAGGAACTTACACATCAAAAGGTATTGTCCTTCACACCTCACTGCTAGGACAGGGCCCTTAGCATGCCACTTCCTATTTCCAGAGGATAAGAGTTGCTTATTCAGACAGCTATAGTAACTGCATTTTTCCTTTAAATATACACAGAGCCTGTCTTGAATATAAAATAGATACAGTTATACATGCCTTCCTGCAATGGTGCACAGAGCACTACATATGACATGTTAAAAGTAAAACACATCATTAAACAAACTTTTAAACAGTCCGTAACATGGCGCCGGGCACGAGGGTTAACCCCTTCAGTGCTGCAGGCGGCCATTTCCCTCGTGGCTGGGGGCCCTCCGGCCACACTCCTCCCCCCCCATTCAAGCGGGTCAACCAGGGACCCATGTCCCAACGATTTGGGTCCTGGTCCCGCAGTCCGTTGGGGTGAAGGGGACGCTACCTGGGGGGTGTAGGCTCGGGCCTAGACAGTTCATCCATAGTGTAGTGGGCCTCTCTTCGTGGGTGCACAATGTTCAAATAGTCCACCTGAAGTCCAAGTTCAAGGCTCCACCACAAAAGTCTGTCCAATTCCCCCAAGGTAGGTTGCAGCCACCTAACAGGTAGGTGGTAAGTCACCACGGTGGGGGGCCGGTTACAAACAAGTGCCACCCACGGTGTCCCAACTGTGGCATACCCCACCTCCCACAATAGCAGTATACTGCTCAACCAGGCCACAGGGGGCTCCTGCCCATATGGCTCTTTCTGGCTTGGTACTGCTCCCAGTCCGTGCAGTGGCGCAATAGTTCGTAACACACAGTCCTGGTCAAGAATGTGCGCCATCAGCACTGGAGCGGGTACCCGAGCTTCCTTCAATGACTGGAATGCCAACTCGCAAGCGGGTGCAAAGTCCACTGACTTGGGAATGCCCTTCCTAGCCATCTCTGTCAAGGGGTTCACTACAGGACTAAAGTCAATGACAACATGTCCGTAGGGCCTTACAGGTTCTAAGGTCAGTACCGGTCTGGGTGATGTGGGTCGGGGACAGCCTCTGGTTGCCTCCACCCCCTCTGGGTTGGGCCTACCCCTGTCTCCTCCCACATGGTGCCCCAGGCACTGCACCTCCGTCATACCTATCTGGCAACTGTCTGCCCTAACTGTCAGACCTGCCCTCCAATCCTCCTCCGTTGACCTATGACTCGGGAAACCTACCCTGTCACCTAGGCCTACTCTTCCCTCCTCGTCCGCTACCTGTGCCACAGTGATGGCGGCCAGACCACCAGCCTCTGGATCCTGTGTGGCATCCACTACAGGGAGGCTGCGTGTCTTCCCCGATCTACTGCGCACAGGCAGGGGACCTGCTATGTCCACAGCAACTTGCTGCAAGGGTTCTCCTATGGGCAGAGGCCCAGAGACAACACAACCGCTGGAGTGCCCTGGCTGCCAACGCATGGCACCAGCCTTACATGTGGTCTGGGCGTCATCCGACATTCCAGACCAGGGTAAGCTCTGTGTCAGGCACTTCAGGGTACGGTCTGTCTCCGGGTTACTGTCCAAAGGGGTTTCGCTGGCAACCGAGACCGGTTGCACAGGAAAGTTCCCTGGGGGGACCAGTTGGACACATTCCCTATCTGGTCTATCCCCTCCGACTTTCCTGGCTACCCTGTACCTTAACCCTTCCCGCCAGGTCAACCTCCCCGCCCCAACCCTGTCAAGGCCGCTGCCAGAGTGGCGCCTCATGCCTTTCGGGGACGGGTCAGAGAGTTGAGCCTCCCTAAACTCCTGCCTGTGGCCCTCAATCTCTCCTAAATTGGGACACTCTACAGGGGGGTCTAGGTGGGGACTACTAGGGTCAGTCTGGTAGGGGTCAGTCATGGAAAAGTCAGTGTGGTTTCTCATACTCACCGCCGGAGTTGGCAAACCACTTGGGTCAGGAGCATCATTGGGCACCCCCACAGGATCACACGAGCTGGAACCGACATCCTCTGCGTTGCTAGGGGACGTAGGCATACCAGAGGCAAAAGGCATGCGGGGTCGATGTACTGATCTAGCCGCTGTGATCTTTTCCTCTGGGCTGGTTGATGCTGTGGTTGGCTGTGCTGGCAGTTGTCTAGCAGCTGTAGTCGTTTCCTCTGGGCTGGGCTGTGCTGGAGTAGCTGATGTCAACGGTGGTTTTGGAACTTGACTCCGGGGAATGGCGCCAACAAACATAGTGACGATCCCACCACCCAGATCATTTCCTAGGACCACATCAGTTGGGAGACCATCCATGACGGCAACTTCTCGCAACTCTGGTCCAGCTCCCCAGTCCAGGTAGACTCTTGCCATGGGAACCGCTTTTTCTGTTCCTTCTGCCAGGGTGACCGTGGCAGTGCGACCCTGCAATACTGCAGCAGGATCTATAAGGTGGGGGCTCACCACAGTGATTGAGGCCCCAGAGTCTCTTAGGCCTTCTCCCTGCAGGGGTCCCACGTGGACTGGCTGCAGGTGCCTCCACATGTTGTGTAGGGGCTATTTGGCCATGCAGGTGACTCTCTCCGCAGAGTGCACCTGTCTCTCGCCACACTCCATCGGACTGACTGGAGGGGGAACAGTCCCTGTAGGCTCATCTCCTCTCGTCAAACAAGCGAGCCGGGCTCCAGCACTCGGATTTGGGGCACGAGTCTGGGGTGCTTGGGATGCAGGACAGTTCATCCTCAGATGTCCGATTTTCCCACAGCCGTAGCACTTCTTCTCCAGTCGTGGCACCGATGATCTCTGATCAGTTGCAGGGACGCTGCGGTGCGGTTGCTGGCCAAGAGCACCCGGGTTGGAAGATGCTTGTCTTTGGGGGTGATGAGCTGAAGAGGGGGGTCCCCTTGGTGGTACAGTCTGTTGGAGCTGGCTGCTGGCGGGGCGCTTCTGCCCCCGTGGCCGAATTGCCACATATTTGTCGGCTAATCGGGCAGCCATTTTTAAGCTGGGTGGCTCCCGATCTAGCACCCACTCCTTCACTTCTTGGGCGCACCTGCGGTAGAACTGCTCCCTGCAGATCAGGTCGATCAGTGCGTCCCATGTAGTGGCTTCCGAATCCTTCACCCACTTCACCACGTACTGCCGCAGCTGGTTGGCGAACTGCTCATGGGTGCTGCTAGGATTCTTGGGCAAGTCTCTGAACTTCTTCCTGTAAGACTCTGGAGTGATGAAGAATCGCTGGAGGAGGGCCTTCGCGACTTCGTCGTAGTTCCCACAGTCCTCCGTGTCCACTCCTCGATAGGCCTCCAAGGCCTCTCCATGCAGAGTGGGCACAAGGTGTCTCACCCACTCTGACTTGGGTAGATCGTGTAGTTTGCAAGTCCTTTCAAAAACTTGTAAATGTCCATCAATGTCCCCATCACTGTCTGCAAACTTGGCAAACTGAATACGTCCTGATCTGTGTACAACAGCTGACAACGGCTCCCGGGATACCACGGCTTGTGATGCCCGCTCCGCATGCCACATCCGAATGACAAGCATGCGTTCTTGCTCCGTTGCCCTTTCCCCCAATTCCGCTAGCCGATCTGCTAGGGTATCCGGGCCGCCCCCCCTGGAACGTTGGGATCCTGGCCCTGCTAGGGATTGCTGGGAAACATTGCTGCTGTGAGAGAGGGCGGGACTTGTGGTTCTCACCGGTTCCTTACGAAGGTCCACTGTTGGGCCGTCCTCTGCGATGCTGACGCCGTCAGTGCTTTCCACCTCCGCCCGATGAGACTCCTCCACGCTCCTGAGCGCCGCCTTCATGACGCTTCTGGACGCGTTGGAAGGGATATCCACACCCTTCCCCTGGCATACGATCTCCAGATCCTCCTTGGACATTCCGCTGAATTCCGCCATCTTGTGCGTTCTCCTGCGCTGCAGTTACTCCTCTCCTGAGTAACTCGGCTTCTCCAATCGGGTGATGAAAAGCCGCCTGGGAATATCCCACCACTATGCCACCAATTTCTGTGACAGGACGGTACCGTACGGAAGCACTCGCCGCTTGCCGCGTCCCGTCGACTGCGCACAGAATGGAAAGTCAAGCCGCACGAGGCCTGACCACATAGGGGATTCCCGCTTACCGTCAGTAACCGCCTGTTACTGACTCCACCCACTGTGCTGTGGGCGGGTTCTCGCTGCCACCACCAAACTCCTAACGTGCCGTGGCATTTGGAACCACGGTTCTGCTCTGTATGTGCCGACGCACTGCTTTACCACAGCTGTGTGGTGCTGACGAATCCCCACTAGCCACTTGCTAGGCCTCTACCGGTAGCTGGCGGAAGGTGGAGCTTGGAGACGCTAGGTACTTCCCTGGACAGCCGGAGGACGGGGCTAGGTTTGGCCTAACCCTGTTGGTCACAAGATGAAGCAGTCTTCTTGAGGCAAAGATGTTTATCTGCTCAATAGTTCTAAAGAGAACCCTTCCCTATTGCTAGGGGCAACAGCATACAGTCAGATGTTTCAGCAGAATAAAGATGGTACAACTACACCTCTGGAGGCACGCAGGTCTCCTTTTTATGTCAGTTTTCCACACAGTATCACAGGGGGGTAAGCCCTCCCTGTCTTCTCCAACCAATCAGGTTATTTTACAAAATACCAATAAATTACATTTTACAAGGATATAAGTGCAATAAAACAATATCCTCCTTCCTGTCACCCAGACAACGTTTGGTATCAGATTAACATTCACTATTGATAAATTTATCACATATCTTCAAAATACAAATGTGTCTGGTCATTCCCATCTGCAGGCAATCCCAGTGTTTAAGATTACAACAGGAATAGCTACAATACAAACAAACGGTCTTCCTTCCTTTATCTGCCATTCACGGATCGTATATCAATTACATCCCCTACATGAAACAGATTCCAAGCCCATAGACCCAGTGATTAGTATCTCTCTCTAAGGAACTTACACATCAAAAGGTATTGTCCTTCACACCTCACTGCTAGGACAGGGCCCTTAGCATGCCACTTCCTATTTCCAGAGGATAAGAGTTGCTTATTCAGACAGCTATAGTAACTGCATTTTTCCTTTAAATATACACAGAGCCTGTCTTGAATATAAAATAGATACAGTTAAACATGCCTTCCTGCAATGGTGCACAGAGCACTACATATGACATGTTAAAAGTAAAACACATCATTAAACAAACTTTTAAACAGTCCGTAACATGGCGCCGGGCACGAGGGTTAACCCCTTCAGTGCTGCAGGCGGCCATTTCCCTCGTGGCTGGGGGCCCTCCGGCCACAAGTATTTTCTGGACATTTACTATATTTGCGATTCATTACCCATGCGGCGGGAATCTTCAGATTCCCTCCCACCTGAGCAGTTTGATATAGTCGCAGCCCACCTGTTCAAACTAACCTATGACCTTTTGTTATGATGCGAGGAGACATTCCTGTGTCCAATGAACAATGAGATTATAGGTCCCTTTGTAGTATACTGTACTCAGTGTATATAAGATCAGCCAGCCTGGGCAGCTCCCTCACTCTCCACAAACGGTTTTCATCTTGACTAACTTGGAGCTGGTACCAGAAGCTGCGCAGCGATCGTTCCCAGTGTGTGTAAGTAATTCTCTGCAAACCAACTTGTTCTCTGTTTGTATTGGCCATTCTCTCTCTCTCTGTTATAGTATAAGTTTGTGACGCTATTGTATATTTTTGTCTAGATATTCTGTTAGAATGATATGTTAGCTTGTAGTGTATAACTTGTAAACTGTTTCCCCTTTTCAATATAACTAAAAGCTTGTTAGTAAAGGTGTTGGAACCTTAGCAAGGTATCGTGTGTTTATTATATTGCAGAAGGTAATAGGAGCGTCTCAAACGCTCAAGCAGCTCTAGCATTAACAAGGTTAAGTAGCGTTACATCGCTACAGTATTTCAGTACAAGGTTTACAGTCTAAAAGTATCCTTTCTGTGTGTTACATTTAAGGTTTACTGATTGTCATCCCGTGAGCGTCTCCGCCGCTCGTGTTCTCCTCGTGGACTCGAGCGTCCGCTACGCTGGTAGCGTAGCATTACGGTAGTCGCCCGCCTATAGCGTGCTCGACACCACGCATTAAGCTGTGAGCGAGCGTGTCGCATGTGCGTCTCGATCACGGCCGAGCGTATGCTACGCTAAGTGCGTACCCTTACGGTACACCATACGCCAATTGCGTACTGAGTCTCTTACCCATTTATTGTGAATGTTATAAGATAAATAGATAGCCTTATCAATTGGCGGCTCGTCCGTCCTCCACATATCCGCACTAGCGAACACGTCAGCAAGGGCGGGAAGGCAGTATCCCTTCGTATCGGGATACAGTAGTGCTGGCTAGATAAGCGTCTGTTTCGCTACGTTGAAGGAGTGCTGGTGGAATCCGGAACCGGAGGTAAGAACAATACGCTAGTGTCTTTTAAAACTGTTTATTGCTGTTTTGCGTACGCACATACGCACGCACACACCTGTATTTCTTTTCATTTGTGTATTTTCACATATCACTTTCCTGTTTGCCATTTCACAATTGATAACGTGCTGAGAAAGATGTGTTGCTATTGGTAGTTAAAAGTAATATTAATACGTTAAGGAGTAATTTGTAAAACACGCGCACGGCTTGCCTAAGATACAAGGAAGTTTGGTGTGGTGTTCGGTAGATGATTACAGTTAAAGATCATCTACATTGATATAAACGTGTTAATTGTATTTCTGTGGATATACCTGGCTGGCGTACACGTGTCTCTAACAAAGGGCGGGACTAGTGTACGCGACGCAAGGGCCGACGCACGGAGCGTATATTACGCAACGGAGCGTCTGGGTACTCCCACATAATACAAATCACACGATAGTATTGTTTTAGTTAGGCGATAAGGAGGCAACGCGATAATAGCGCAAATCGATCTCAGTGTCCAAAATTTTAAGCTAATAGATCCTTCTCTAGTTGTAACTCCTCGGGATTAGCCTGCGATACTGAATGAAAGGGATTTCTGCGCAGAAACGAAAGTAAAGAGTATATGAGGTGAAAGAGTGTGTATACATATATATAAGTTTCTAATTTTTGGGGTTGAACCACAGGAAATCATCGAGTTCTCGTGAGGTACATACGTGTAAGTGACTGCACGGTGGCTTGGGAGGCATCCCTTGTTAAACATTTAAAAAAGAGCATTAGAGTATAGCAGACCAGGAGGTCTACTGTAGCACAGACCAGGAGGTCCAGACAGACCAGGAGGTCCAGGTACAGCAGACTAAGAAGTCCACTATAGATAAAGAGTAAAAGAGCACAACACCAGAAAGGGTTGGTGCGGTACCCATATAGGCCATTAAGCTCAGGCTGAAGGAATTCGCAGCCACAATTTTCGATTCCACTGGTCGCTCCGCACATAAGATTAGTTGCTTATGTGCAGAACGATTGTACCGCACGTAATTGTGTGCATTAGTTAGTAACTTGACCCAGTACCATTTGCGTATGCTAGAGGGGTCATAAACGCTATTTGTACATTCTAACGTGATTTGTGTAATTTTTTATTTTAAGGGAAGTTCGCTGGTCACTTGGGAACTATCCAACAACCAATAGTTACTGGAAAGGGTTAAGTGCTCTTCGGATCACACCCACATGTTCCAGTAAATAGAGGTTCAGGTCGCAGGGGCCCTAGGTCGAGTACGCCAGCGCTAGGGCAGTGTGTGGGCGTATTGGTCGACGTGGGCGAGTGAGTGGAGTACTCGGTAAACTTCCGCCGCCGGCCTACCCCGGACATCTTGGTTTTTGTAAGGGTTCGCTGAAGACCCTGATTTGAAGGTCAGAGGTAGTGAAAGCAACACCTGCAAAGATGGGGGCCAGTTGTTCAGGTAGGGGGCGATCAACCTCGGTTCGGGTTGACTTAGTAAACCGACCAATCGGGTCGGCAAGGTATGTAATGTGTGAGAAATACGGTTCACACACAGAAGTTTTGTGCGATGAATGGGAAAGAATGACTGTGCACGATGGGGAAAAGTTCCCACGGGTAGGCAGTTTTAGTCCCGAGGTGTTACAGAATCTAAGGAGAAAGATATGTCTCATTAAATCTGCAAAGAGACGGATCAAACATTATGATTATTTACAGTTATGGCAACAGGAAGGTGAAATACAAAGAGGATTGGCTCAAGCGGGTGGATCTAACCCTATCAGAAAACTGATAGCCACCGCGCCACCTCCACCATACATAACGGGAGAGAAGGTGGTTGCAGAGAATGGCACACTGGTGAATGATAAACATGCACTTAGTAACTGTATAAATGTTAAGACTAATGTAACCAAGATTGTTGATGCTAATGTTAACCCGTGCAAGCTGTACCCTGTTTTAAACTTTCCCCAGGATTGTGACCAAGAGGATGAGCCAACAACAATATCGGCACTCTCTCTAGCAGCCACCATAGCAGAAACAACAGTGGGCACGTCCCAACCAGTAAGAGCAGTATCAAAGGCCCCTAGTGGAGGGACAGGTGAGGTCGTATCAACTGGTAAGTACGGCACCATACAATATGCTGAAACCATTTCACCACATGCTGTAGAATCTACTCAGAATGATGTTATTGAACTTAATCCCGTTAGGGTAATTGCAGTGCCAAATGGGAAAACTGACACTACAGGAGTCACTCCTCTCAGACACATCGCCATGCATTGCCCCTTTTCCCGAATGGAATTAAGATCAATGGTGTCTGAATTCCCTGATCCTAGGAAAGATCTAGTTGCAAGCCAGGAATACATTAGAGAGTTAGGAAATACTGTGGAGCCCAATAACAAAGACTGGCAGATATTGCTGAGGGCATGTTTACCCTCCAATATCGACTCAGCGAGATTTTTAGGTGACTGTAAATTAGATGAAGATGTACCCCTTACGGATGTGTACAACCAAGATAATGTAAAGAGAATAAATTTACAGTTAAAAGAGTATTTTCCAGCTGTTGTCAAATAGAACAAAATTTTCTCCATCAAACAGAAAGAGGGAGAAACAGCTGCTGATTATTTTCATCGGGCACTACAGGATATGGCTAAGTATACAGGCATAGAAGACATTAGGACAAATGTGAATCATAGAGAAGTAGCAGTATCTGTGTTAATGGATGGTTTAAAGGAAGTATTAAGGACGAGGGTACAGACCCCCCAACCATGTTGGCGAGGTCTGTCGGTGGCTACTTTGAGAGAGGCCGCTATTGATCATGATCGGAATATCACCAGACACAGGGAGTCACAAAGTGATAAGTTAATGGCCGTAAGTATACAGGCCCTGACCACAAGGCCACCTCTGTATAAATCTCCGACCCCTGTGGGTAAGTCAAATGTGGTAACTTGTTATTACTGTCATAGAGAGGGACATTTTGCACGAGACTGTAGATCAAAGAATGCACAAAAATCATATCAACCCCCTAGACAACGACATGACACACGAAATTGGGATCAAGGACCGCAGAGACGGAGTTATGAGCCACACGCAGGGGAAACAAAAAGGTATCCCCCAAAAAGAGACTGGCAAGTCACTGATAGATCCCATTTACCCCCTTCACAGGTAATAGCTGCCAGCGCAATGCAGGGAGGCCACCACGCACCATAGGGGCGAGGCCACACCTGTAATCTGCAGCCAGTGAAATTAATTGCGAGCCTTGGAAGTGAACCCGAGGTCACAATTGATGTAGCTGGTAAATCTCTAAATTTCCTTGTAGATACGGGGGCGGCCAAGTCAGTGATAAATTCGACCGTGGGCATGAGAACCACTGGTAAGACAATTCCAGCCATGGGAGTAACAGGAGTAGTACAGCACTACCCTTTAAGCAAACCTGCAGAGATTACGATAGGGCCTTTGCATACCAAGCATTCTTTTCTGCTGGCTGCATCGGCTCCGACTAATCTCCTAGGGAGAGATTTACTGTGCAAAATGGGATGCGTCATATACTGTACTCCTGAAGGTGTGTTCTTGGACATACCCGAAAACCACGCTCAGGAAGCGCAGGATATGCTAGACTCCCCAACAAGATTAATGTCACACACTGTTGTTGTAAATAGGTGTCCGTCCAAGGTAGAGGAAATGATTTCCCAGATACCAAAATCACTTTGGACCAAGGATGGACAAGACACTGGATTGATGGCAAACGTAGCCCCAGTAGTTGTGCAAGTAAAAGATGGTAGGATAGCTCCAAAAATCCCACAATATCCTCTGAAGCCAGAGGTGGAGTTAGGAGTTTTCCCTGTAACAGAGCGCTTGCTACAACAGGGCATTCTGGTAAGAACGTCCAGCACTGCCAATAGTCCCATCTTCCCTGTTAAAAAGAGTGGGGGGAGGGGTTACAGATTAGTGCAGGATCTAAGAGGGATCAACAAAATAGTTGAGAGTCAATTCCCCGTAGTGCCAAATCCAGCTGTTATCCTTATGCAAATCCCTCCCACTGCCAAATTTTTCACTGTGATTGACCTCTGCTCCGCCTTCTTCTCGGTACCTCTGCACCCTGACAGTCAATACTTATTCGCATTCACATACAGAGGAGCTCAGTACACCTGGACTCGATTACCACAAGGTTTCATAGACAGTCCAAGTATTTTCTCACAAGCTCTGCATGATTGTTTACAGTCTCTCCAACCAGAGAGTGGATCAATATTGATACAGTATGTGGATGATTTACTACTGTGTTCAGATTCACTGGAAGCGTCCCTGAGAGATACGAAACAACTCCTGTTTCATCTTTCAGACACAGGACACAAGGTTTCCAAGGACAAGTTACAATTATGCCAGACCCGTGTGAAGTATTTGGGATACTGTCTAACACAAGGACTGAGACACCTTACCGCTGATAGAATTCAAGCAATTCGTGACATGACCCTGCCACAAACCCAGCAACAGATTAGAACGTTTTTAGGAATGTGTGGGTATTGCCGTAACTGGATCCCAGGTTTTTCCATACCAGCCCTACCTTTGCAGGAGATGGTCTCCTCAAACAAACCTGATCGGATTTCGCACACAGACAAATCTGAGATGGCATTTGAGAGACTTAAACAGTATTAGGTATGCCTGACTATGGGAAACCCTTTCAGCTGTACGAAACAGAGAGTTCTGGGTGCGCAGCAGGTGTCTTAACCCAGAAGCATGGTGATGCCAGCAGGCCGGTAGCCTACTATAGCGCTCAGCTAGATACGGTAGCGCGATCCCTCCCCACATGCTTGCGAAGTGTTGCAGCAATAGCATTGCTAGTCACAAAAAGCGAAGATGTAGTGCTAGGACACAACCTCACAATTCATACACCACATGCAGTGTCAGCCTTACTGAATTCTGCCCAAACCAGACATGTCTCATCAGCGCGGTTTACAAGATGGGAATTGGCATTGATGGCCCCCGTAAACATCACCATAAGGAGATGCAGCGCATTAAATCCTGCAACGTATCTCCCAGGTGTGCCTGGACAGGCACAAAGGGTGGAGGATGAGAGTGATGGTGAAGGAGGATTTAATACAGGGGATGACACGCATGATTGTATGGAATATTTGACCCAAAATTTCACGGCAAGGCCTGACATCAGTGACAACCCACTGGAAGATGTAGATTTTACCTTCTACACTGACGGTAGTTGTCACAGACAGACGGACTCGGGAGACTTGTGTACTGGATACGCAGTCGTAGACGACCAAGGTACCATAGAAGCGGAACCGCTAGGCCCACCACACTCAGCACAAGTTGCTGAACTGGTTGCCCTAACCAGAGCATGTGAATTGGCTAAGGGCAAATCAGCCAACATTTACACAGATTCTAGGTACGCCTTCGGAGTAGTCCATGATTTCGGGGCCCTATGGCGCCTCAGAAATTTCATGACGGCAGCTGGCACACCCGTAGCGCATGCAGCCCACATCAAAAGACTTCTGACAGCGATACAGGAACCCGACAGAGTGGCTGTTATCAAGTGTAAAGCTCACACATATAGCCAAGACCCGGTATCACTTGGTAACAGCCAAGCAGACGAAGCTGCTAAATCAGCAGCCGGTAACCCCATACAAACAGATAGTACACGACTGATGTTATTTAATACTGTAAACACACAGAAATTGTGTGAAATGCAAAATTTGTGTTCCCCACAGGAAAAGGCAGTCTGGAGGTCAAAAGGATATGGCCAGGAGTCCTCAGGACTCTGGACAGATGGACATGGTAAGCCAGTGGCACCCAGAGCATACCTTCCAAGTCTAGCGGAAGCAGCACACGGGCTGACTCATCTAGGCAAAGAAGGAATGTGTAAGCTAGTAAGAGCTTATTGGTGCACCCCAGGATTTTCCTCCCATGCGGGTAAAAGAGCAATGACATGTCTCACCTGCTTGAGGAAGAATATCGGAAAGGCAATACCGACAGAGCCATCCCATATCCCCCCGACAGATGGCCCTTTCCAGGTAATACAGATTGATTTCATACAATTACCACCTTGTAGAAATTTAAAGTATGTTTTGGTCTGTATTGATGTATTCTCAAATTGGGTTGAAGCATTTCCCGCGGCCACAAATACCGCTGTGTTTACTGCAAAGAAAATTGTGCAGGAATTTGTGTGTAGGTACGGTATCCCTAGAATAATTGAAAGTGATAGGGGTACCCATTTCAAAGGTGAAGTCTTTCAAACAATGTGTAAGTTGATGGGAATTAATAGTAAGCTGCACACTCCGTATCGCCCCCAGGCGAGTGCGAAGGTGGAAAGAGTTAACATCACTATTAAAAATAAATTGAGCAAGGTAATGACTGAAACAGGACTGTTATGGCCTGCAGCTTTGCCAATCGTATTATACAGCATCAGAACCACCCCCAGGTCCCCTCTTAATCTGTCTCCTTTTGAAATTCTGTTTGGTCGACAACCCCATGTTATGATTAACCCCCAGGATGATTTGAAATGTAACAATGAAGTAACCGTAAAGTGCTTGGTTGAGATGAGTAAGCAATTGAGGAATCAGAATGATAATCTAAAGTTGGTGATTCCTGATTTGCCAGACAGTAATTGTCATGACATTGAACCTGGGGATTATGTAATGATACGGAATTTTCTACGCTCAGGTTGCCTTATTGACAGATGGGAAGGACCATATCAAGTCTTATTGACCAGCACAACTGCTTTGAAGGTTGCCGAGAGAGAGACTTGGGTCCATTCGTCTCATTGTAAAAATGTCACTGACCCAGAGAGGTCCCGTGATAAAGAACAGACGGTAGAGGTTGTATCACTAGAGTGTCTGTTCAGAGAGGATTGAGACGACACCTGAGCGCTGAGAATAACAAGACCGGAAGCTTGTCGAGCCAGATTTCTTTTTCCCATTTGTTATTTTCTCCAGTTCCCACCTCCCTCCTATTTCCTTTCCCCCTTCTTATTTTTCTCCTTTTACTCCTCTAAGATGGACTTGCCCCAAGAGACTGTGATCCGGATTTTCCTGTTGACCATGATGTTGACCAGAGCAGTCTGTTTCGGTGAGAGTACCATGGAGGTCAAGAAAGGATCGGGAATGGGTTCTGATGACCAGGATGCAGGCGTAGATTTCCAAGAACAACATAATCTCAGAGTAAAGGCGAGTATCAGAAAACGATCTGGTAGCATTGACAATAGAAGGAATTGTGAAGGATTGTTAGCTGAAGAGAACTGCATCTGAAGGCATTGTGACAATATAGTTGAGGATGGGTGCATAAAGAAATGTCAGTCCAGTTTTAATGTCCACATGGACCGGCATCCATTGAGTGACTACCACTCCTTAGTGGGTAAAGTGTTAAATCAGACAGACTGTTGGGTATGCTCTCAAGTACCTCAAGGCCATAGCAAATCAGGACTAGTACCATTTCCTTTAACTGTAGGAGAGGTACTTTAGCTAAGTGGTGGGAGGCCGGTGGACAAGAGGTTTAATATCTCTAGTCCTCCTAGTTTGAAGCTCCACCAATATCATGTGGATAGGTCCTTAGTGTGCTTTAACATTTCCAATCCCCGAAAGCCGGGAAATTGGGAAGTGTCATGGAGTAATCAAACCATGACCTTTTCATACAGACCCGACAGAATGCCCATAGACACAGAACTTATACGCCAGATAGCCGACCATAGGAAATTTTTCCGGTATAGGTACACCTTAGAAGTAGGACCATGCGAGTTGGAGAGGTATCACCAGGATACTGTGCACAGATCGTACAAACTGATACGTGTACTAAACAGATGGGAGAATTAGGGTTAGGAGATTTCACATGGAAAATTTGTAACATGATAATGTCATACTCCGTCCCATATGTTCTCCCCGATGATGCATATTTCATGTGCGGGAGGAAGGCGTATAAGTAGCTTGCCCCAAACTCAGAGGGATTGTGCTATATTGGAAAAGTACTGCCTGAAGTAATGACTGTAACCCATAACAAAATGAAGGATATTCACCGCAGTGCCCAAGCTCCTTATACTCACACTCATTACGAGCACGTCGTTAAACGGCACCTGATAGAGAGGACAGAGCATTCAGCCTCTGATCTGATCCATGAATCCACCGGGATTCAATTCCTTATCACGTTAGATATCACTCGTACCACCAGAGGAGTGATAAATTATAAATATATATCTGCGCTTGCAAATTTATTAGACAATATCACCGAAATGTATGACGACACATTCAGGTACACTGGGAAAGAGTTACAAGCCTACAAAACAGAACTGGTTCAGCATATGATGATTCTCAATTACCTCACAGCTGTGACAGGCGGGTATTGTGTTACCCTAGCAACTCAATATGGAATAAAGTGCTGCACGTACATTACAAACAGCACAGAGGACCCAGCCGAGGTCATAGACCAAAAGAAGGATGACATTTTACAATTAAAGTGGGAGTTTCGAAGGAAACACAATCTCACACTCGCTGCTGTGGGTAATGAGCTGACCAGTTGGGTGTCATGGTTGAACCCACGAAATTGGTTCTCGGGCTTAGGAGAATGGGCCCAAGGTATTATTATGGATGTAGGGAAATTTCTTTTGTGTATTCTGGGAGTCGTCATATTGGTTGGCCTGATATTTAGATGCGTTCGGGTTTTAGCGAAGCGTAAAAGTAATACCAGGGTGATGAGTCTAAGGAGCGAAGACACTGTACTAACAACAACTAATTTGATGTATGACCCAACGATAGAGACAATGGCCCTCATTCCGAGTCGTTCGCTCGTTCTTTTTTTTCGCATCGCAGTGAAAATCAGCTTAGAGCGCATGCGCAATGTTCGCACTGCGACTGCGCTAAGTAATTCTGCTATGAAGAAAGGATTTTTACTCACGGCTTTTTGTTCGCATCGGCGAACGTAGTGTGATTGACAGGAAATGGGTGTTACTGGGCGGAAACACGGCGTTTTATGGGCGTGTGGCTGAAAACGCTACCGTTTCCGGAAAAAACGCAGGAGTGGCCGGAGAAACGGGGGAGTGTCTGGGCGAACGCTGGGAGTGTTTGTGACGTCAAACCAGGAACGACAAGCACTGAACTGATCGCAAAGGCAGAGTAAGTCTGGAGCTACTCTAAAACTGCTAAGTTTTTTTTGTTCGCAATATTGCGTAAACTTCGTTCGCACTTTTAAGATGCTAAGATACACTCCCAGTAGGCGTAGACTAAGCGTGTGTAACTCTGCTAAATTCGCCTTGCGACCGATCAACTCGGAATGGAATTTGACAACCTCTTTTATACAGACCATTGATGAACTATGCTACAAGCCCCATTTTCCCTAGTGACTTTAAATTTTACGATAGCCCAAATATTATAGTGACTAACTTTCTGGACAATAGAAAAAACTTTTGCCGTCATTTATAGCAAAAGCATCAGGAGACTACAGTCAACATGTACATCGAGACAAG
The DNA here is from genome assembly GCF_028390025.1 of Pseudophryne corroboree. Classification (NCBI taxonomy): domain Eukaryota; kingdom Metazoa; phylum Chordata; class Amphibia; order Anura; family Myobatrachidae; genus Pseudophryne; species Pseudophryne corroboree. Next base: position 449,452,609 of record NC_086445.1, on the reverse strand, counting down.
ACACAAGACAAGACCTCAATCAGCAAATGTATATTAAACTCACATAGTTTATGACTGCATTTACCATAATTGCTTCTTACCTTCATTTCTACAACCTTCAGGTAATGGCACTAGAGATGTGCACTTGAAATTTTTCGAGTTTTGTGTTTTGGTTTTGGGTTCGGTTCCGCGGCCGTGTTTTGGGTTCGACCGCGTTTTGGCAAAACCTCACCGAATTTTTTTTGTCGGATTCGGGTGTGTTTTGGATTCGGGTGTTTTTTTTAAAAAACACTAAAAAACAGCTTAAATCATAGAATTTGGGGGTCATTTTGATCCCAAAGTATTATTAACCTCAAAAACCATAATTTCCACTCATTTTCAGTCTATTCTGAATACCTCACACCTCACAATATTATTTTTAGTCCTAAAATTTGCACCTAGGTCGCTGGATGACTAAGCTAAGCGACCCTAGTGGCCGACACAAACACCGTGCCCATCTAGGAGTGGCACTGCAGTGTCACGCAGGATGGCCCTTCCAAAAAACCCTCCCCAAACAGCACATGACGCAAAGAAAAAAAGAGGCGCAATGAGGTAGCTGTGTGAGTAAGATAAGCGACCCTAGTGGCCGACACAAACACCGGGCCCATCTAGGAGTGGCACTGCAGTGTCACGCAGGATGGCCCTTCCAAAAAACCCTCCCCAAACAGCACATGACGCAAAGAAAAAAAGAGGCGCAATGAGGTAGCTGTGTGAGTAAGATAAGCGACCCTAGTGGCCGACACAAACACCGGGCCCATCTAGGAGTGGCACTGCAGTGTCACGCAGGATGGCCCTTCCAAAAAACCCTCCCCAAACAGCACATGACGCAAAGAAAAAAAGAGGCGCAATGAGGTAGCTGTGTGAGTAAGATAAGCGACCCTAGTGGCCGACACAAACACCGGGCCCATCTAGGAGTGGCACTGCAGTGTCACGCAGGATGGCCCTTCCAAAAAACCCTCCCCAAACAGCACATGACGCAAAGAAAAAAAGAGGCGCAATGAGGTAGCTGTGTGAGTAAGATAAGCGACCCTAGTGGCCGACACAAACACCGGGCCCATCTAGGAGTGGCACTGCAGTGTCATGCAGGATGGCCCTTCCAAAAAACACTCCCCAAACAGCACATGACGCAAAGAAAAAAAGAGGCGCAATGAGGTAGCTGTGTGAGTAAGATAAGCGACCCTAGTGGCCGACACAAACACCGGGCCCATCTAGGAGTGGCACTGCAGTGTCACGCAGGATGGCCCTTCCAAAAAACCCTCCCCAAACAGCACATGACGCAAAGAAAAAAAGAGGCGCAATGAGGTAGCTGTGTGAGTAAGATAAGCGACCCTAGTGGCCGACACAAACACCGGGCCCATCTAGGAGTGGCACTGCAGTGTCACGCAGGATGGCCCTTCCAAAAAACCCTCCCCAAACAGCACATGACGCAAAGAAAAAAAGAGGCGCAATGAGGTAGCTGTGTGAGTAAGATAAGCGACCCTAGTGGCCGACACAAACACCGGGCCCATCTAGGAGTGGCACTGCAGTGTCACGCAGGATGGCCCTTCCAAAAAACCCTCCCCAAACAGCACATGATGCAAAGAAAAAAAGAGGCGCAATGAGGTAGCTGTGTGAGTAAGATAAGCGACCCTAGTGGCCGACACAAACACCGGGCCCATCTAGGAGTGGCACTGCAGTGTCACGCAGGATGGCCCTTCCAAAAAACCCTCCCCAAACAGCACATGACGCAAAGAAAAAAAGAGGCGCAATGAGGTAGCTGTGTGAGTAAGATAAGCGACCCTAGTGGCCGACACAAACACCGGGCCCATCTAGGAGTGGCACTGCAGTGTCACGCAGGATGGCCCTTCCAAAAAACCCTCCCCAAACAGCACATGACGCAAAGAAAAAAAGAGGCGCAATGAGGTAGCTGTGTGAGTAAGATAAGCGACCCTAGTGGCCGACACAAACACCGGGCCCATCTAGGAGTGGCACTGCAGTGTCACGCAGGATGGCCCTTCCAAAAAACCCTCCCCAAACAGCACATGACGCAAAGAAAAAAAGAGGCGCAATGAGGTAGCTGTGTGAGTAAGATAAGCGACCCTAGTGGCCGACACAAACACCGGGCCCATCTAGGAGTGGCACTGCAGTGTCACGCAGGATGGCCCTTCCAAAAAACCCTCCCCAAACAGCACATGACGCAAAGAAAAAAAGAGGCGCAATGAGGTAGCTGTGTGAGTAAGATAAGCGACCCTAGTGGCCGACACAAACACCGGGCCCATCTAGGAGTGGCACTGCAGTGTCACGCAGGATGGCCCTTCCAAAAAACCCTCCCCAAACAGCACATGACGCAAAGAAAAAAAGAGGCGCAATGAGGTAGCTGTGTGAGTAAGATAAGCGACCCTAGTGGCCGACACAAACACCGGGCCCATCTAGGAGTGGCACTGCAGTGTCACGCAGGATGGCCCTTCCAAAAAACATTCCACAAACAGCACATGACGCAAAGAAAAATTAAAGAAAAAAGAGGTGCAAGATGGAATTGTCCTTGGGCCCTCCCACCCACCCTTATGTTGTATAAACAGGACATGCACACTTTAACCAACCCATCATTTCAGTGACAGGGTCTGCCACACGACTGTGACTGAAATGACGGGTTGGTTTGGACCCCCACCAAAAAAGAAGCAATTAATCTCTCCTTGCACAAACTGGCTCTACAGAGGCAAGATGTCCACCTCATCATCATACTCCGATATATCACCGTGTACATCCCCCTCCTCACAGATTATCAATTCGTCCCCACTGGAATCCACCATCTCAGCTCCCTGTGTACTTTGTGGAGGCAATTGCTGCTGGTCAATGTCTCCACGGAGGAATTGATTATAATTCATTTTAATGAACATCATCTTCTCCACATTTTCTGGATGTAACCTCGTACGCCGATTGCTGACAAGGTGAGCGGCGGCACTAAACACTCTTTCGGAGTACACACTTGTGGGAGGGCAACTTAGGTAGAATAAAGCCAGTTTGTGCAAGGGCCTCCAAATTGCCTCTTTTTCCTGCCAGTATAAGTACGGACTGTGTGACGTGCCTACTTGGATGCGGTCACTCATATAATCCTCCACCATTCTTTTAATGGTGAGAGAATCATATGCAGTGACAGTAGACGACATGCCCGTAATCGTTGTCAGGTCCTTCAGTCCGGACCAGATGTCAGCATCAGCAGTCGCTCCAGACTGCCCTGCATCACCGCCAGCGGGTGGGCTCGGAATTCTGAGCCTTTTCCTCGCACCCCCAGTTGCGGGAGAATGTGAAGGAGGAGATGTTGACAGGTCGCGTTCCGCTTGACTTGACAATTTTCTCACCAGCAGGTCTTTCAACCCCAGCAGACTTGTGTCTGCCGGAAAGAGAGATCCAAGGTAGGCTTTAAATCTAGGATCGAGCACGGTGGCCAAAATGTAGTGCTCTGATTTCAACAGATTGACCACCCGTGAATCCTTGTTAAGCGAATTAAGGGCTCCATCCACAAGTCCCACATGCCTAGCGGAATCGCTCCGTGTTAGCTCCTCCTTCAATGTCTCCAGCTTCTTCTGCAAAAGCCTGATGAGGGGAATGACCTGACTCAGGCTGGCAGTGTCTGAACTGACTTCACGTGTGGCAAGTTCAAAGGGCATCAGAACCTTGCACAACGTTGAAATCATTCTCCACTGCGCTTGAGACAGGTGCATTCCACCTCCTATATCGTGCTCAATTGTATAGGCTTGAATGGCCTTTTGCTGCTCCTCCAACCTCTGAAGCATATAGAGGGTTGAATTCCACCTCGTTACCACTTCTTGCTTCAGATGATGGCAGGGCAGGTTCAGTAGTTTTTGGTGGTGCTCCAGTCTTCTGTACGTGGTGCCTGTACGCCGAAAGTGTCCCGCAATTCTTCTGGCCACCGACAGCATCTCTTGCACGCCCCTGTCGTTTTTTAAAAAATTCTGCACCACCAAATTCAAGGTATGTGCAAAACATGGGACGTGCTGGAATTTGCCCATATTTAATGCACACACAATATTGCTGGCGTTGTCCGATGCCACAAATCCACAGGAGAGTCCAATTGGGGTAAGCCATTCCGCGATGATCTTCCTCAGTTGCCGTAAGAGGTTTTCAGCTGTGTGCGTATTCTGGAAAGCGGTGATACAAAGCGTAGCCTGCCTAGGAAAGAGTTGGCGTTTGCGAGATGCTGCTACTGGTGCCGCCGCTGCTGTTCTTGCGGCGGGAGTCCATACATCTACCCAGTGGGCTGTCAAAGTCATATAGTCCTGACCCTGCCCTGCTCCACTTGTCCACATGTCCGTGGTTAAGTGGACATTGGGTACAGCTGCATTTTTTAGGACACTGGTGAGTCTTTTTCTGAGGTCTGTGTACATTTTCGGTATCGCCTGCCTAGAGAAGTGGAACCTAGATGGTATTTGGTAACGGGGGCACACTACCTCAAGAAATTGTGTAGTTCCCTGTGAACTAACGGCGGATACCGGACGCACGTCTAACACCAACATAGTTGTCAAGGCCTCAGTTATCCGCTTTGCAGCAGGATGACTGCTGTGATATTTCATCTTCCTCGCAAAGGACTGTTGGACAGTCAATTGCTTACTGGAAGTAGTACAAGTGGTCTTCCGACTTCCCCTCTGGGATGACCATCGACTCCCAGCAGCAACAACAGCAGCGCCAGCAGCAGTAGGCGTTACACGCAAGGATGCATCGGAGGAATCCCAGGCAGGAGAGGAATCGTCAGAATTGCCAGTGACATGGCCTGCAGGACTATTGGCATTCCTGGGGAAGGAGGAAATTGACACTGAGGGAGTTGGTGGGGTGGTTTGCGTGAGCTTGGTTACAAGAGGAAGGGATTTACTGGTCAGTGGACTGCTTCCGCTGTCACCCAAAGTTTTTGAACTTGTCACTGACTTATGATGAATGCGCTGCAGGTGACGTATAAGGGAGGATGTTCCGAGGTGGTTAACGTCCTTACCCCTACTTATTACAGCTTGACAAAGGCAACACACGGCTTGACACCTGTTGTCCGCTTTTCTGTTGAAATACCTCCACACTGAAGAGCTGATTTTTTTGGTATTTTCACCAGGCATGTCAACGGCCATATTCCTCCCACGGACAACAGGTGTCTCCCCGGGTGCCTGACTTAAACAAACCACCTCACCATCAGAATCCTCCTGGTCAATTTCCTCCCCAGCGACAGCAACACCCATATTCTCCTCATCCTGGTGTACTTCAACACTGACATCTTCAATCTGACTATCAGGAACTGGACTGCGGGTGCTCCTTCCAGCACTTGCAGGGGGCGTGCAAATGGTGGAAGGCGCATGCTCCTCATGTCCAGTGTTGGGAAGGTCAGGCATCGCAACCGACACAATTGGACTCTCCTTGTGGATTTGGGATTTCGAAGAACGCACAGTTCTTTGCGGTGCTTTTGCCAGCTTGAGTCTTTTCAGTTTTCTAGCGAGAGGCTGAGTGCTTCCATCCTCATGTGAAGCTGAACCACTAGCCATGAACATAGGCCAGGGCCTCAGCCGTTCCTTGCCACTCCGTGTGGTAAATGGCATATTGGCAAGTTTACGCTTCTCCTCCGACAATTTTATTTTAGGTTTTGGAGTCCTTTTTTTACTGATATTTGGTGTTTTGGATTTGACATGCTCTGTACTATGACATTGGGCATCGGCCTTGGCAGACGACGTTGCTGGCATTTCATCGTCTCGGCCATGACTAGTGGCAGCAGCTTCAGCACGAGGTGGAAGTGGATCTTGATCTTTCCCTAATTTTGGAACCTCAACATTTTTGTTCTCCATATTTTAATAGGCACAACTAAAAGGCACCTCAGGTAAACAATGGAGATGGATGGATACTAGTATACTTATGGATGGACTGCCGAGTGCCGACACAGAGGTAGCTACAGCCGTGGACTACCGTACTGTGTCTGCTGCTAATATAGACTGGATGATTGATAATGAGATGAAATCAATATATATATATGTATGTATATATAATATCACTAGTACTGCAACCGGACAGGTAGATAATATATTTATTAGGTAATGATGACTGATGACGGACCTGCTGGACACTGTCAGCTCAGCAGCACCGCAGACTGCTACAGTAAGCTACTATACTATAGTAGCATGTACAAAGAAGAAAGAAAAAAAAAAAACCACGGGTAGGTGGTATACAATTATGGATGGACTGCCGAGTGCCGACACAGAGGTAGCTACAGCCGTGGACTAACGTACTGTGTCTGCTGCTAATATAGACTGGATGATTGATAATGAGATGAAATCAATATATATATGTATGTATATATAATATCACTAGTACTGCAGCCGGACAGGTAGATAATATATTTATTAGGTAATGATGACTGATGACGGACCTGCTGGACACTGTCAGCTCAGCAGCACCGCAGACTGCTACAGTAAGCTACTATACTCTATAGTAGTATGTACAAAGAAGAAAGAAAAAAAAAAACCACGGGTAGGTGGTATACAATTATGGATGGACTGCCGAGTGCCGACACAGAGGTAGCTACAGCCGTGGACTAACGTACTGTGTCTGCTGCTAATATAGACTGGATGATTGATAATGAGATGAAATCAATATATATATATATGTATGTATATATAATATCACTAGTACTGCAGCCGGACAGGTAGATAATATATTTATTAGGTAATGATGACTGATGACGGACCTGCTGGACACTGTCAGCTCAGCAGCACCGCAGACTGCTACAGTAAGCTACTATACTATAGTAGTATGTACAAAGAAGAAAGAAAAAAAAAAACCACGGGTAGGTGGTATACAATTATGGATGGACTGCCGAGTGCCGACACAGAGGTAGCTACAGCCGTGGACTACCGTACTGTGTCTGCTGCTAATATAGACTGGATGATTGATAATGAGATGAAATCAATATATATATGTATGTATATATAATATCACTAGTACTGCAGCCGGACAGGTAGATAATATATTTATTAGGTAATGATGACTGATGACGGACCTGCTGGACACTGTCAGCTCAGCAGCACCGCAGACTGCTACAGTAAGCTACTATACTCTATAGTAGTATGTACAAAGAAGAAAGAAAAAAAAAAACCACGGGTAGGTGGTATACAATTATGGATGGACTGCCGAGTGCCGACACAGAGGTAGCTACAGCCGTGGACTAACGTACTGTGTCTGCTGCTAATATAGACTGGATGATTGATAATGAGATGAAATCAATATATATATGTATGTATATATAATATCACTAGTACTGCAGCCGGACAGGTAGATAATATATTTATTAGGTAATGATGACTGATGACGGACCTGCTGGACACTGTCAGCTCAGCAGCACCGCAGACTGCTACAGTAAGCTACTATACTCTATAGTAGTATGTACAAAGAAGAAAGAAAAAGAAAAAACCACGGGTAGGTGGTATACAATTATGGATGGACTGCCGAGTGCCGACACAGAGGTAGCTACAGCCGTGGACTAACGTACTGTGTCTGCTGCTAATATAGACTGGATGATTGATAATGAGATGAAATCAATATATATATGTATGTATATATAATATCACTAGTACTGCAGCCGGACAGGTAGATAATATATTTATTAGGTAATGATGACTGATGACGGACCTGCTGGACACTGTCAGCTCAGCAGCACCGCAGACTGCTACAGTAAGCTACTATACTCTATAGTAGTATGTACAAAGAAGAAAGAAAAAAAAAACCACGGGTAGGTGGTATACAATTATGGATGGACTGCCGAGTGCCGACACAGAGGTAGCTACAGCCGTGGACTAACGTACTGTGTCTGCTGCTAATATAGACTGGATGATTGATAATGAGATGAAATCAATATATATATATATGTATGTATATATAATATCACTAGTACTGCAGCCGGACAGGTAGATAATATATTTATTAGGTAATGATGACTGATGACGGACCTGCTGGACACTGTCAGCTCAGCAGCACCGCAGACTGCTACAGTAAGCTACTATACTCTATAGTAGTATGTACAAAGAAGAAAGAAAAAAAAAACCACGGGTAGGTGGTATACAATTATGGATGGACTGCCGAGTGCCGACACAGAGGTAGCTACAGCCGTGGACTACCGTACTGTGTCTGCTGCTAATATAGACTGGATGATTGATAATGAGATGAAATCAATATATATATGTATGTATATATAATATCACTAGTACTGCAGCCGGACAGGTAGATAATATATTTATTAGGTAATGATGACTGATGACGGACCTGCTGGACACTGTCAGCTCAGCAGCACCGCAGACTGCTACAGTAAGCTACTATACTCTATAGTAGTATGTACAAAGAAGAAAGAAAAAAAAAAAACCACGGGTAGGTGGTATACAATTATGGATGGACTGCCGAGTGCCGACACAGAGGTAGCTACAGCCATGGACTAACGTACTGTGTCTGCTGCTAATATAGACTGGATGATTGATAATGAGATGAAATCAATATATATATGTATGTATATATAATATCACTAGTACTGCAGCCGGACAGGTAGATAATATATTTATTAGGTAATGATGACTGATGACGGACCTGCTGGACACTGTCAGCTCAGCAGCACCGCAGACTGCTACAGTAAGCTACTATACTCTATAGTAGTATGTACAAAGAAGAAAGAAAAAAAAAAACCACGGGTAGGTGGTATACAATTATGGATGGACTGCCGAGTGCCGACACAGAGGTAGCTACAGCCGTGGACTACCGTACTGTGTCTGCTGCTAATATAGACTGGATGATTGATAATGAGATGAAATCAATATATATATGTATGTATATATAATATCACTAGTACTGCAGCCGGACAGGTAGATAATATATTTATTAGGTAATGATGACTGATGACGGACCTGCTGGACACTGTCAGCTCAGCAGCACCGCAGACTGCTACAGTAAGCTACTATACTATAGTAGTATGTACAAAGAAGAAAGAAAAAAAAAAACCACGGGTAGGTGGTATACAATTATGGATGGACTGCCGAGTGCCGACACAGAGGTAGCTACAGCCGTGGACTAACGTACTGTGTCTGCTGCTAATATAGAGTCTAGACTGGATGATAAATTATTGATAATGAGATGAAATCAAATCAATATAATATCACTAGTACTGCAGCCGGACAGGTACTATATATATTTATTATGTAATGACTGATGACGGACCTGCTGGACACTGTCAGGTCAGCACAGCACCGCAGACTGCTACAGTAAGCTACTATAGTAGTATGTATAAAGAAGAATGAAAAAAAAAAAAACCACGGGTAGGTGGTATACAATATTATATATATATATATTATATACAATTATATATATATATATATATATATATATTAAACTGGTGGTGATTGATTATTAAACTGGTGGTCACTTCAGGTCACGTTGCAACTTGCAACTAGTACTCCGAGGCCTAAGCAGACAATCACAAAATATATTATTATACTGGTGGTCAGTGTGGTCACAACAATGGCAGTGTGGCACTGACTCTGGCAGCAAAAGTGTGCACTGTACGTTATATGTACTCCTGAGTCCTGCTCTCAGACTCTAGCTGCTCCCCACTGTCAGTGTCTCCCCCACAAGTCAGATAATACACTTACAGTCACACTATCTATTATCTAATCTATAAATATCACTTCAGCAAGTAGTATAGTAGTATACAGTATAGTAGTACTCCTCCTAATAATGCTCCCCAAAATACTGTGTCTCTCTCTTCTCTAAACGGAGAGGACGCCAGCCACGTCCTCTCCCTATGACTCTCAATGCACGTGTGAAAATGGCGGCGACGCGCGGCTCCTTATATAGAATCCGAGTCTCGCGATAGAATCCGAGCCTCGCGAGAATCCGACAGCGTGATGATGACGTTCGGGCGCGCTCGGGTTAGCCGAGCAAGGCGGGAAGATCCGAGCCTGCTCGGACCCGTGTAAAAAACCTGAAGTTCGGGCGGGTTCGGATTCAGAGGAACCGAACCCGCTCATCTCTAAATGGCACACATAGTCAATAGGGAATATAGGCACAGATATCAGCACTCACATATCCCCCCATTCATGTATCATCAACTAAAATGTGCTCCCCCATTTTGTTACAACTAAAAGCCGAAAAGAGCTCGGTAAAGTTTGACAGCCCATCCACAGACCCGTAACACGGGATAAGAAGGAATTCAAATGTATACTTCGCAATACCTCGAAGCTTGATTTAAAACACGTACGGCACGATGATACATGACCCCTCAAACATGGATTCATACACACATGCTTCTACTATCTCACTAGGTCATACCTTTTTCCCACCTTCCTCTCTTCTCCCTTACCCAATCATAGAAATGTATTTACATTATGACATATATTTTTCTTTTTTGAACTGTTTTAGGAAGTGGCAGTTATTGATGACTGCCAAAAAGTGGACTATCAAAGTCGGAAAAATATCATGCTACACATTGCCATATATCCACCCCATGCGCGTGCCTGCTGCACGTGCACATTCTCTCCCGTGCGTGCGGATACTCGCAGCCGCGTGATGGCGCCTCGGCCATGCGCTCGAGCGCGTGGTATGTGCATTTACGGTAGAGTTTGTGTGCGTCTAGCGGGCGACTCAACCGTTAAATAATAAAACCAAATAGTATGTTTTATAGATAATGTTCCCCTTAATAATGACTGTAAGTTTGTTTAATGTAAATGGTCGCTGGACAGAGGAATTCCTCTTTGTATGGTACGAAGGGTCAGACAGGGTTTGAGCAGCTGTGTCTGGTACCTAACTAAAGAACATTTTATTAGAAACAATCCGGTGCTGGTTAGGTAAAGATTAATCGCTCCTGCGTATAGTTATGGCCATTAGTATTTTCTGGACATTTACTATATTTGCGATTCATTACCCATGCGGCGGGAATCTTCAGATTCCCTCCCACCTGAGCAGTTTGATATAGTCGCAGCCCACCTGTTCAAACTAACCTATGACCTTTTGTTATGATGCGAGGAGACATTCCTGTGTCCAATGAACAATGAGATTATAGGTCCCTTTGTAGTATACTGTACTCAGTGTATATAAGATCAGCCAGCCTGGGCAGCTCCCTCACTCTTCACAAACGGTTTTCATCTTGACTAACTTGGAGCTGGTACCAGAAGCTGCGCAGCGATCGTTCCCAGTGTGTGTAAGTAATTCTCTGCAAACCAACTCATTGATAAGGCTATCTATTTGTCTTATAACATTCACAATAAATGGGTAAGAGACTCAGTACGCAATTGGCGTATGGTGTACCGTAAGGGTACGCACTTAGCGTAGCATACGCTTGGCCGTGATCGAGACGCACATGCGACACGCTCGCTCACAGCTTAATGCGTGGTGTCGAGCACGCTATAGGCGGGCGACTACCGTAATGCTACGCTACCAGCGTAGCGGACGCTCGAGTCCACGAGGAGAACACGAGCGGCGCAGACGCTCACGGGATGACAATCAGTAAACCTTGAATGTAACACACAGAAAGGATACTTTTAGACTGTAAACCTTGTACTGAAATACTGTAGCGATATAACGCTACTTAACCTTGTTAATGCTAGAGCTGCTTGAGCGTTTGAGACGCTCCTATTACCTTCTGCAATATAATAAACACACGATACCTTGCTAAGGTTCCAACACCTTTACTAACAAGATTTTAGTTATATTGAAAAGGGGAAACAGTTTACAAGTCATACACTACAAGCTAACATATCATTCTAACAGAATATCTAGACAAAAATATACAATAGCGTCACAAACTTATACTATAACAGAGAGAGAGAGAATGGCCAATGCAAACAGAGAACAAGTTGGTTTGCAGAGAATTACGTACACACACTGGGAACGATCGCTGCGCAGCTTCTGGTACCAGCTCCAAGTTAGTCAAGATGAAAACCGTTTGTGGAGAGTGAGGGAGCTGCCCAGGCTGGCTGATCTTATATACACTGAGTACAGTATACTACAAAGGGACCTATAATCTCATTGTTCATTGGACACAGGAATGTCTCCTCGCATCATAACAAAAGGTCATAGGTTAGTTTGAACAGGTGGGCTGCGACTATATCAAACTGCTCAGGTGGGAGGGAATCTGAAGATTCCCGCCGCATGGGTAATGAATCGCAAATATAGTAAATGTCCAGAAAATACTAATGGCCATAACTATACGCAGGAGCGATTAATCTTTACCTAACCAGCACCGGATTGTTTCTAATAAAATGTTCTTTAGTTAGGTACCAGACACAGCTGCTCAAACCCTGTCTGACCCTTCGTACCATACAAAGAGGAATTCCTCTGTCCAGCGACCATTTACATTAAACAAACTTACAGTCATTATTAAGGGGAACATTATCTATAAAACATACTATTTGGTTTTATTATTTAACGGTTGAGTCGCCCGCTAGACGCACACAAACTCTACCGTAAATGCACATACCACGCGCTCGAGCGCATGGCCGAGGCGCAATCACGCGGCTGCGAGTATCCGCACGCACGGGAGAGAATGTGCACGTGCAGCAGGCACGCGCATGGGGTGGATATATGGCAACGTGTAGCATGATATTTTTCCGACTTTGACAGACCGTTCGCCTATCTAGACTTACCGCGGCTACGTTTGACGGCATGGAGGTTGAACGCCTGATACTAGCTCGGAAGGGAATTCCGAAGAAGGTCATTCCTACCCTGATATCGGCTAGGAAAGGGGTAATTACCATCGTATTTGGAAGAAATATGTTTCTTGGTGAGAATCCAAGAAGTTTTCTACGGTGGAGTTTCAACTTGGACGGTTTCTCCTCTTCCTGCAAGGAGGTTTGGATATGGGCCTGAGGTTGGGATCTGTGAAGGTCCAGATTTCATCCCTCTCCATCTTCTTCCAGAAACAATTGGTCGCCCTCCCTGAGGTTCAGACTTTTTTAAAGGGATTTCTGCACATCCAACCTCCCTTTGTACCGCCTACGGTGCCTTGGGACCTTAACGTGGTGTTGAAGTTCCTCCAGTCGGATTGGTTTGAGCCTCTACAGGATGTTGAGGTCAAATTTATTACTTGGAATGTGGTCACGTTGTTGGCCTTAGCTTCTGCTAGACGTGTGTCGGAATTAGGGGCTTTGTCCTGTAAAAGTCCTTACTTGATCTTCTATGAAGATAGAGCTGGACTCCGAACACGTCAGCAGTTTCTTCAGAAGGTTGTGTCGGCATTTCATATCAACCAACCTATTGTGGTGCCAGTAGCTACTAACTCCTCAATTACATCAAAGTCCTTGGATGTTGTAAGGGCTCTGAAGATATATGTGAAGAGAACTTCTCGTCACAGAAAGTCGGACTCTCTGTTTGTCCTATATGATCCCAAGAAAATTGGGTTCCTGCTTCTAAGCAGACTATTTCTCGCTGGATTCGGTTCACTAACCAGCACGATTATTCTACGGCAGGACTGCCGTGTCCAAAATCTGTTAAGGCCCACTCTACTCGTAAGGTGGGGCCTTCCTGGGCGGCTGCCCGGGGTGTCTCGGCATTGCAACTTTGCCGAGCTGCAACTTGGTCTGGGTTGAACACGTTTGCAAAGTTTTACAAGTTCGATACTTTGGCCTCTGATGATCTGAAGTTCAGTCAATCAGTTCTGCAGGAGCCTCCGCACTCTCCCTCCCATTCTCGGAGCTTTGGTACATTCCCATGGTACCAATGTGGACCCCAGCATCCTCTAGGACGTAAAAGAAAATAGGATTTTGGAAACCTACTGGTAAATCCTTTTCTCGTAGTCAGTAGAGGATGCTGGGCGCCCGCTCAGCGCTTAGTTTTCCTGCAACCGTTATCTGGTTCAGTACAACTTTGGTTAGTTATGTATTGCATTGTTACTTGGTAAGTAATGTTTCAGCAGTTGCTGAGTTTTCAAGCTAAGCAAGCTTGATGTGCCTTGTATGTGTGAGCTGGTATGAATCTCGCCACTATCTGTGTTAAATCCTTCTCTCGAAGATGTCCGTCTCCTCGGGCACAGTTTCTAGACTGAGTCTGGTAGGAGGGGCATAGAGGGAGGAGCCAGCCCACACTCTCAAACTCTTAAAGTGCCAATGGCTCCTAGTGGACCCGTCTATACCCCATGGTACTAATGTGGACCCCAGCATCCTCTACGGACTACGAGAAAAGGATTTACAGGTAGGTAACCAAAATCCTATTTTTTTTTAGTAAGCGCCGCTTTGTGGAACATATAGGGGGGTGGTTTCATAGGGAAGAGGTGTGGCCACAGAATAGTACCGCACAGTAGAGCCCCTTATACACATTACACCACAGTAGTATCTAGAGTGACCATATTATCCCTTTTACCTGGGACGCTCATGGATTACACAGGTTCTCTGGCTGGCTGGCTGACTTCAAGCCTACATTTCAGCTGGTTTTAATCAGCCACAGAACCTGTGTAATCCATGAGCGTCCAGGGAGAAGGGATAATATGGTCACTCTAGTAGTATCCCATACTCACGTTACACCACAGTAGAGCCCCTTTTACACATTACACCACAGTATAGCTTATACATGTTACGCCACACTACAGCTCCTTTTACACATAATGCCATGGTATAGCCCCTTATACGCGAGAGAGTGACAAGTAGAGTGGGACAGGGAGAAGCACAGGGTGATGGGGAGAAGATGACAAGAAGGGTGAGCAGAAGAGGCAGTGGGTGAGAGGCAAAGGGTGACCAGGAGAGGGTATCTGAGGTCTCTGTACGAGGGAATAAAGTGAGTAAATTGGGTTGAAAGGGCTCACTGGGACATGAGGGGAATGTTTTAGTGGAAAGAACCAAATGGTTTTTAACATGAGAGCTGAGAGGAGAGAGAGGGGGGAGGGAGAGAGGAAGAGGGAAAAGAGAGGGAGAGGGCAGGTGAGAGGCACACTGGGAGAGAGAGCAGGTGAGAGGCACACAGGGGGAGAGCTAGGGAGAGAGTAATGCGAGTCTGTGCCCAAACACAGGAAGTACACACATTGTGGATGTAGGCATTACAGATGTCACTAAAATCCTTCACCACTTGGTAGGGACAAAACAGTCACAATTCCCTGCAGCAAAAATGAGTAGTGTACGCAATGTCACTGTCGCAGAGGGCTGGCATCCCATCCGCCTATGGTACACTTTCTTACCCTGCTGAAGTGGAGATGTCCAGAGTGTGCCCTCCTGTCATCAGCGGTACTCTTGGGCTCCAACGTCTCCCAGATCACTGGGGTGGTGGACGCTACGGTGGGACTGGAGATAGTTCTGGTGGGGGATCCTCCATAGCGGTCCTTATCCCAGCGTGTGTGGATGAACACACACCAACGTGGTCCCGCATTGCCTACTGGGTAATGTGCAGTGCTAGCATTAGGGTTACTGCACTGCTGGCCGGCAAGGTAACTTAGATGGTAGGGTGGCGGGGGGAGTGGGGCAGTTGTATGAATGTGATCTCCGCAGCAGGCGCTGTAATCAGAAGTGTTGAGCAACCGTGGAGAGACGCATCACAGCCAGCAAAATGCTGCTGTGCTCTCCATTAATTATAGTGTCTATGGGGGCACTGCACCGTCCCTCCCTGTAATCCTGCCTCACCACTTCCAAGATCACCAGCCCCCGCTTCCATCTCCCCAACCAGGGAGCGTGTGTCGGGGTCTGAATGGTACTTCTCAGTGAGCTGGCAGCTCTCGATAATCAAACAGAAAGGAAAAGGCAGCAGCGACGGGCGCCCTCCACAGAGTGTCGCTCTACGTGGCTGCATACTCCACATAACAGTCGGGCCGGCCCTGCTCACAGTAACAGTAGAAGAGTTGCCCCTTAGCGGTGGTGCTGCCCAGAGCTGTAACTAGACATTTTGGTGTCCTGTGCCAGAAAGAGCATTGGTGACCCCCCCACACTTTAAATAGGGGTAGTGAGTCAAAGGTGTGTGGTCCAAAAAAGGGTGTGGTCACGTAATAGTACCCCCAATTAAAATTACACTATACAGTAGTGCAACCATATTAACATTACACTACACAGTAGTGCCCTTTATTCATGTTACACAGCACAGTGGTGCCCCTTATTCACATCACGCTACACAGTAATACCCCTTATCTACATCATGTCACACAGTAGATTCCCTTACTCATGTTACGTCACACAGTAGATTCCCTTATCTACGTTATGTCACACAGTAGTACCCCTGATTCACGTTACGACACACAGTAGAGCCTCTTATTCACATTATGTCATACAGTAGAGCCCCTTACTCTTATTCAAGTTACTGATGTAGTCATGCTCATCTTACTGCAATGCAACATGTTGCATCACGGCATGCTGCCTGGCTACTAAGGAACACTACTGTGTGATGTAACATGAATAAGGGGCATTACTGTGTGATATAACATGAAATTAGCGATGAGCGGGTTCGGTTTCTCGGAATCCGAACTTCCCCGAACTTCACCCTTTTTACACGGGTCCGAGGCAGGTTCGGATCCTCCCGCCTTGCTCGGTTAACCCGAGCGCGCCCGAACGTCATCATCCCGCTGTCGGATTCTCGCGAGATTCGGATTCTATATAAGGAGCCGCGCGTCGCCGCCATTTTTCACTCGTGCATTGGAAATGATAGTGAGAGGACGTGGCTGGCGTCCTCTCACTTTGTTTCAGGGGGCTGCAGTGCAAATATCTTTATTCTGGGGACCAGCAGTATTATAGGAGGAGTACAGTGCAGAGTTTTGCTGACCAGTGACCACCAGTATTATACGTTGTCTGCCTGAAAAACGCTCCATATCTGTGCTCAGTGTGCTGCACATATCTGTGCTCACACTGCTTTATTGTGGGGACTGGGGACCAGCAGTATTATATAGGAGGAGTACAGTGCAGAGTTTTGCTGAACAGTGACCACCAGTATTATACGTTCTCTGCCTGAAAAACGCTCCATATCTGTGCTCAGTGTGCTGCATATATCTGTACTCACACTACTTTATTGTGGGGACTGGGGACCAGCAGTATTATATAGGAGGAGTACAGTGCAGAGTTTTGCTGACCAGTGACCACCAGTATTATACGTTCTCTGCCTGCAAAACGCTCCATATCTGTGCTCAGTGTGCTGCATATATCTGTGCTCACACTGATTTATTGTGGGGCCTGGGGACCAGCAGTATTATATAGGAGGAGTACAGTGCAGAGTTTTGCTGACCAGTGACCACCAGTATTATATGTTCTCTGCCTGAAAAACGCTCCATATCTGTGCTGCATTGTAGTATATAGTAGGAGTACAGTGCATAATTTTGATGACCACCAGTATATAATATATAGGAGTACGGTACAGAAGGCCACTGCTCTACCTACCTCTGTGTCGTCAAGTATACTATCCATCCATACCTGTGGTGCATTTCAGTTTTGCACAGTTTGCTGACCACCAGTATATAATATATAGCAGTACGGTACAGTAGGCCACTGCTCTACCTACCTCTGTGTCGTCAAGTATACTATCCATCCATACCTGTGGTGCATTTCAGTTTTGCACAGTTTGCTGACCAGCAGTATATAATATATAGCAGTACGGTACAGTAGGCCACTGCTCTACCTACCTCTGTGTCGTCAAGTATACTATCCATCCATACCTGTGGTGCATTTCAGTTGTGCACAGTATATATAGTAGGAGGCCATTGCTATTGATACTGGCATATAATTCCACACATTAAAGAATGGAGAGCAAAAATGGGGGTGGGGGGGTAAAATAGGGAAAGATCAAGATCTACTTCCACCTCGTGCTGAAGCTGCTGCCACTAGTCATGGCCGAGACGATGAAATGCCATCAACGTCGTCTGCCAAGGCCGATGCCCAATGTCATAGTAGAGAGCATGTAAAATCCAAAAAACAAAAGTTCAGTAAAATTACCCAAAAATCAAAATTAAAAGCGTCTGAGGAGAAGCGTAAACTTGCCAATATGCCATTTACGACACGGAGTGGCAAGGAATGGCTGAGGCGCTGGCCTATGTTCATGGCTAGTGGTTCAGCTTCACATGAGGATGGGAGCACTCATCCTCTCGCTAGAAAAATGAAAAGACTTAAGCTGGCAAAAGCACAGCAAATAACTGTGCGTTCTTCTAAATCACAAATTCCCAAGGAGAGTCCAATTGTGTCGGCTGCGATGCCTGACCTTCCCAACACTGGACGGGAAGAGGTGGCGCCTTCCACCATTTGCACGCCCCCTGCAAGTGCTGAAAGGAGCACCCGCAGTCCTGTTCCTGATAGTCAAATTGAAGATGTCACTGTTAAAGTACACCAGGATGAGGATATGGGTGTTGCTGGCGCTGAGGAGGAAATTGACAAGGAGGATTCTGATGGTGAGGTGGTTTGTTTAAGTCAGGCACCCGGGGAGACACCTGTTGTCCGTGGGACGAATATGGCCATTGACATGCCTGGTCAAATTACAAAAAAAAATCACATCTTCGGTGTGGAATTATTTTAACACAAATGCGGACAACAGGTGTCAAGCCGTGTGTTGCCTTTGTCAAGCTGTAATAAGTAGGGGTAAGGACGTTAACCACCTAGGAACATCCTCCCTTATACGTCACCTGCAGCGCATTCATCATAAGTCAGTGACAAGTTCAAAAACTTTGGATGACAGCGGAAGCAGTCCACTGACCACTAAATCCCTTCCTCTTGTAACCAAGGTCCTGCAAACCACACCACCAACTCCCTCAGTGTCAATTTCCTCCTTACACAGGAAAGCCAATAGTCCTGCAGGCCATGTCACTGGCAAGTCTGACGAGTCCTCTCCTGCCTGGGATTCCTCCGATGCATCCTTGAGTGTAACGCCTACTGCTGCTGGCGCTGCTGTTGTTGCTGCTGGGAGTCGATCGTCATCCCAGAGGGGAAGTCGGAAGACCACTTGTACTACTTCCAGTAAGCAATTGACTGTCCAAAAGTCCTTTGCGAGGAAGAGGAAATATCACAGCAGTCATCCTGCTGCAAAGCGGATAACTCAGGCCTTGGCAGCCTGGGCGGTGAGAAACGTGTTTTTCCGTTATCCACCGTTAATTCACAGGCAACTACAGACTTGATTGAGGTACTGTGTCCCCGGTACCAAATACCATCTAGGTTCCATTTCTCTAGGCAGGCGATACCGAAAATGTACACAGACCTCAGAAAAAGAGTCACCAGTGTCCTAAAAAATGCAGTTGTACCCAATGTCCACTTAACCACGGACATGTGGACAAGTGGAGCAGGGCAGACTCAGGACTATATGACTGTGACAGCCCACTGGGTAGATGTATTGCCTCCCGCAGCAAGAACAGCAGCGGCGGCACCAGTAGCAGCATCTCGCAAATGCCAACTCGTTCCTAGGCAGGCTACGCTTTGTATCACCGCTTTCCAGAAGAGGCACACAGCTGACAACCTCTTACGGAAACTGAGGAACATCATCGCAGAATGGCTTACCCCAAATAGACTCTCCTGGGGATTTGTGACATCGGACAACGCCAGCAATATTGTGCGTGCATTACATCTGGGCAAATTCCAGCACGTCCCATGTTTTGCACATACATTGAATTTGGTGGTGCAGAATTATTTAAAAAACGACAGGGGCGTGCAAGAGATGCTGTCGGTGGCCCGAAGAATTGCGGGCCACTTTTGGCATTCCGCCACCGCGTGCCGAAGACTGGAGCACCAGCAAACAGTCCTGAACCTGCCCTGTCATCATCTGAAGCAAGAGGTTGTAACGAGGTGGAATTCAACCCTCTATATGCTTCAGAGGATGGAGGACCAGCAAAAGGCCATTCAAGCCTATACATTTGCCTACGATATAGGCAAAGGAGGGGGAATGCACCTGCCTCAAGTGCAGTGGAGAATGATTTCAACGTTGTGCAAGGTTCTGCAACCCTTTTGAACTTGCCACACGTGAAGTCAGTTCAGACACTGCCAGCCTGAGTCAGGTCATTCCCCTCATCAGGCTTTTGCAGAAGAAGCTGGAGACATTGAAGGAGGAGCTAAAACAGAGCGATTCTGCTAGGCATGTGGGACTTGTGGATGGAGCCCTTAATTCGCTTAACCAGGATTCACGGGTGGTCAATCTGTTGAAATCAGAGCACTACATTTTGGCCACCGTGCTCGATCCTAGATTTAAAACCTACGTTGTATCTCTTTTTCCGGCAGACACAAGTCTGCAGAGGTTCAAAGACCTGCTGGTGAGAAAATTGTCAAGTCAAGCGGAACATGACCCGTCAACAGCTGCTCCTTCACATTCTCCCGCAACTGGGGGTGCGAGGAAAAGGCTAAGAATTCCGAGCCCACCCGCTGGTGGTGAGGCAGGGCAGTCTGGAGCGAGTGCTGACATCTGGTCCGGACTGAAGGACCTGCCAACGATTACTGACATGTCGTCTACTGTCACTGCATATGATTCTGTCACCATTGAAAGAATGGTGGAGGATTATATGAGTGACCGCATCCAAGTAGGCACGTCAGACAGTCCGTACGTATACTGGCAGGAAAAAGAGGCAATTTGGAGTCCCTTGCAGAAACTGGCTTTATTTTACCTAAGTTGCCCCCCCTCCAGTGTGTACTCCGAAAGAGTGTTTAGTGCAGCCGATCACCTTGTCAGCAATCGGCGTACGAGGTCACTTCCAGAAAATGTGGAGAAGATGATGTTCATCAAAATGAATTATAATCAATTCCTCCGTGGAGACATTCACCAGCAATTGCCTCCAGAAAGTACACAGGGACCTGAGATGGTGGATTCCAGTGGGGACAAATTAATAATCTGTGAGGAGGGGGATGTACACAGTGAAAGGGGTGAGGAATCGGACGATGAGGAGGAGGTGGACATCTTGCCTCTGTAGAGCCAGTTTGTGCAAGGAGAGATTGATTGCTTCTTTTTTGGTGGGGGCCCAAACCAACCAGTCATTTCAGTCACAGTAGTGTGGCAGACCCTGTCGCTGAAATGATGGGTTTGTTAAAGTGTGAAGGTCCTGTTTATACAACATAAGGGTGGGTGGGAGGGCCCAAGGACAATTCCATCTTGCACCTCTTTTTTCTTTCATTTTTCTTTGCATCATGTGCTGTTTGGGGACTATTTTTTTGAAGTGCCATCCTGCCTGACACTGCAGTGCCACTCCTAGATGGGCCAGGTGTTTGTGTCGGCCACTTGTGTCGCTTAGCTTAGCCATCCAGCGACCACAGTGCACCTCTTTTTTTCTTTGCATCATGTGCTGTTTGGGGACTATTTTTTAAATCGACCATCCTGTCTGACACTGCAGTGCCACTCCTAGATGGGCCAGGTGTTTGTGTTGGCCACTTGGGTTGCTTAGCTTAGTCATCCAACGACCTTGGTGCAAATTTTAGGACTAAAAATAATATTGTGAGGTGTTCAGAATAGACTGGAAATGAGTGGAAATTATGGTTATTGAGGTTAATAATACTATGGGATCAAAATGACCCCCAAATTCTATGATTTAAGCTGTTTTTGAGGGGTTTTTGTAAAAAAACACCCGAATCTAAAACACACCCGAATCCGACAAAAAATTTTCAGGGAGGTTTTGCCAAAACGCGTCCGAATCCAAAACACGGCCGCGGAACCGAATCCAAAACCAAAACACAAAACCCGAAAAATGTCCGGTGCACATGATGAAATAGCAACAAGAATAGGGTGCTCAGAAGCCAGGTGTTATAACAATTAACTTTTATATTTTTAGATACATACAAATTTTGAACACATAAAATTACACAGCACCGTCCGGTTCATATAAAAATACATCTGATATAGATACAATTATTGGTTTTATACAGCAAAAAACCTAGAAGAATTGTAAAATCTGTTTGCAGTTTTATAAAAAGCACACACTTTACTGAAGTTAATTGCCAGCTGTTAGTGGCATCGCAAAGCATGTGATCAGTTAGAAGAAAAAGCTCATGCAAGCTTTGAACATGCAGGGGTATATTTACTAAGCTCCCGATTTTGACCGATTTGGTGGTTTTTCTTCAAAGTGTCATCTCGGGAATTTACTAAACTCAAATCTCGGCAGTGAGGAGGGCATTCGTATTTTTTAGGAAGTCAAAGAATAAAAATACGAATGAATACACCATCGGTCAAACGCGGCTGTTTAGGTATACAACTCGGTAATTTACTATGCATTCGTATTTGAAATCTCTACCGTGAAAGTGCATTAGCGGCTGTGAAAAAAAGCGAATCGTAAAAAAAGGCAGGAAAAAAATAGACCTGCTTTTGAGGAGCGTGTTTACATGTGTTTCAAAGTCTACATTAATCACACCTGTATTTTTGGTCCTTTAAAAGGGACCCAAGCACATTTTTCACATCTCTAACTCTGAAATGGCTGCTGCCGTGTGTAGTACTGATTTCTTGTTTGCTGTGGGATACCTGAGAGTGCTCCATCAGGCTACAATAAACCAGGGCCAGGAAACTGAACATGGTCAGCAGGTTGTCCAGGTTCCGCGGAGGCTGCGCAGGCCTCGTTTTTTTAGGGGGTGTTTAAACTTAAATGCATTGGCCGATGTCCAGGTCATACAGATGTTCAGGCTAAATTCAAACATCATTTTCCATCTGTATGACCTTGTCAAACTGGACCTAGACCCTGAGACAGCACACTCTCGCTCTGTCTCAGGCCTGGACAAACTCCTGGCTGTGTTGCACTTTATGGCTACTTGCAGCTTTCAGGCTGTGACTGGCGGTGTAATTGGTATCTCACAGCCCACCTTTTCTAAATATTTAAATCAGGTGAGTTAACACATACATACTCCTAAGTTGTGCTTCTGTTATGTAATATAACACAGTATTGTATTTTTTACAGGTCATGACACCCACCTTATATTTTGTAATGTCCACTCAGGTTTTGGATGCTTTGTATCCACACATAGATGCCTCTATCTGCTTCCCTAACCAGGAGTCGCAGTGGCATGCAGTCAGGGTATCTTTCTATGAGCTTGCTGGCATGCCCAATGTGCTGGGTGCCATAGATTGCACACACGTTGAGCTGAGACCACCTAGGGGCAGGCAATACACTTATACCAATAGACATCTGGCCCACTCCACTAATGTCCAGGTAGTTTGTGTTGCAAATCTAAAAATTATGAGTGTTGTTGCGGGTTACCCTGGCGGCTGCCATGACTCCTTCATCCTCAGTCAGTCATCCCTCTTTGAGAAATTTGAGGCCGGACAAATGCCTGATGGATGTCTGCTGGGTATGTTCCAAATTTGTTGTGTGTATGTGTGTTAACCTCAACATCGTCATTATGTTTTTAATTATTTACCTGAACCACATGTCCTAATGTTGGCTATATCTGTCTTTCACGTGATGGGGGATATGGCTGCTTCTCTTGGCTTCTTACTCCATTGTCCCAACCTGATTCCCCTGCTGAACACAATTACAATAATGCACATAAGTCCACGCGGAATGTGATAGAAAGATGTTTTGGTGTGCTGAAATCTAGGTTTCGGTGTCTGGATAAGTCTGCAGGGCTTTTGTTGTATAGTCCCTCAAAGGTGACTAGGATTGTGTTCTGCTGCTGTTTTCTTCATAAAATGTGTTTGTGTCAACATCTGCCACATGTTGAGGAGGAGGAGTATGATGTTGGTGATGAAGAAAACAGTCAGCAAGTAGAGGAGATAGAAACATCTGGCGACAGTGTGAGTACAGATGTAGGGAGGCAGGTAAGGCAAGAACTGAATCTGCGTCATTTTACCGGTAAGTCTTAATTTTTCTTAATCAACATTGGCTAACCCCAATCCTAAAATATATGTAGTTATGAATTCTGTTTGTGAGGCGTTATTGTTTGATATTTAGGCATGTTGTTTAGTTAGTCAATAACATTTTCGTCTTACACTGTCAGTCAATAACAAATTAAACATTACACATTTAGCGTTTGAGTAATTTATTACCTTAAACACTTGAATTTGGTTGGCCACAATTCTATAATCTTTAAATATTTTTGTAAATACTATATATTTTGTTGCAGGCTTGCTCATTTCCTTGTTTTTTTTTTGCTGGCTGCAGAGGATTGTGATGGCACATTGGGCCGTGTTCTGCTGGATCGGCTAACTGGGGAGGTAACTGGGGTCTGGCTAGACCCCAGTATCAATGCCTATTTCCCTATAGATTGTAAGCTTGCGAGCACGGCCTTCCTACCTCTGTCTGTCTGTCTGTTTGTCTGTCTTTGCCCAGTTTTGTTCTATAATTGTTGTTCTAATTGTAAAGCGCAACGGAATATGCTGCGCTATCTAAGAAACTGCTAATAAATAAAATAAATAAATTACCTGCATCGCCAGCATTCGCATCTCTTGGCAGTGTGGTTTGTGTCCTGGCTGTGCTGGCTCTCTTTCGTACTGTAGAAATATGAAGTTTGACCTTATGATCATTATATTGTGATTAGATATTTAATCACAAACCTTATTGTGATGTGGACATATGAAGAACATTATGAGAATTAAACAAAACGTTGGTTATGCTTTTCTGGCTGACTTCATTGGGTGTGTATACTTTAATTATGAACCAATTACACCAACCAATCCATACCCTAAGGTGCAGAATTAACAATATTATACAACTACAAAACCAACCGTGGATGTTTAACACAACAAGAATATTAGTCTGTAACAAAATAATTTATTTCTGTCAAAAATAACTCACAACAACCAAATATATTATTTAAAAACAAAACAAAACAATGATTCAGCTGCAATAATCACATCTTGCACACAAAGGCCTATCCACGACATACATTAACCAAAAATACATTAACCAAAATGGAATAAACATTCATGAAAATACATGAGTCACACTTCATTTAAAGTCCCACCCAAAAATGCCAAAAAAAAAAACAAAAAACCCCAGAATAGAATAAATTGATGCAGCAAAAGGGCCAGGACAACTGCTAACTTCACAATACAAAGGAAAAATACATAACTATTTATGTACAAAACTACATCACCAACACATTCGAACAATGGGGGTAATTCCAAGTTGATCGCAGCAGGAAATTTTTTAGCAGTTGGGCAAAACCATGGTGGTCATTCCGAGTTGTTCGCTCGCAAGCTGTTTTTAGCAGATTTACTCACGCTAAGCCGCCGCCTACTGGGAGTGAATCTTAGCATCTTAAAATTGCGAATGAAAGATTCGCAATATTGCGATAAGACATCTCTGTGCAGTTTCTGAGTAGCTCGAGACTTACTCTGCCAGTGCGATCAGTTCAGTGCTTGTCGTTCCTGGTTTGACGTCACAAACACACCCAGCGTTCGCCCAGACACTCCTCCGTTTCTCCAGCCACTCCCGCGTTTTTCCCAGAAACGGTAGCGTTTTTCCCCACACGCCCCTAAAACGGCCTGTTTCCGCCCAGAAACACCCACTTCCTGTCAATCACATTACGATCAACAGAACGATGAAAAAAACGTGAGTAATATTCCTAACTGCATAGCAAATTTACTTGGCGCAGTCGCAGTGCGAACATTGCACATGCGCATTAAGCGGAAAATCGCTGCGATGCGAAGAAAATTACTGAGCGAACAACTCGGAATGACCACCCATGTGCACTGCAGGGGGGGCAGATATAACATGTGCAGAGAGAGTTAGAGTTGGGTGGGTTATTTTGTTTCTGTGCAGGGTAAATACTGGCTGCTTTATTTTTACACTGCAAATTAGATTGAAGATTGAACACACCACACCCAAATCAAACTCTCTCTGCACATGTTAAATCTGCCTCCCCTGCAGTGCACATGGTGCATCAGGCCCAAACAGCTGACGATGCAATGCTACATTCTCTGCATAGCTGAACTTCACATTGCGCCCCGTCTTTGTAGTGGTGCGTGGCTGCGGAGTCACAGCACCATCACTGTCACTCTCACTCGAGGCCGCTACACCAACCTCCCCCTCCTCCTCCCCCTCACTAACCTCCTCCACCTCACTTACCTCCTCCCTCTCACTCACCTCCTCCACCTCACTCACCTCCTCCCTCTCACTCACCTCCTCCACCTCACTCACCTCCGCCACCTCACTCAGCTCTGACTGGGACATATTCCGGACAAACAACAAATAACACTGATAAAAATAAAACACAAAACACACTCCTCCACTACCACTACACACCACACACCAACACACACACACACACACACACACACACACACACACACACACACACACACACACACACACACACACACTCACAAACAATGACAATAGACTGAAATTTTTATTTACAAAGACAAAAAACTAAACAAACTTTCTCTGACGTCCTAAGTGGATGCTGGGACTCCGTAAGGACCATGGGGAATAGCGGCTCCGCAGGCAGGAGACTGGGCACAACTAAAGAAAGCTTTAGGACTACCTGGTGTGCACTGGCTCCTCCCACTATGACCCTCCTCCAGACCTCAGTTAGAATCTTGTGGCCGGCTGAGCTGGATGCACACTAGGGGCTCTCCTGAGCTCCTAGAAAGAAAGTACACCATTAGCTCCAGAGGGATCGACCGCAGGACCCGACCTTGGTGTTCGTTCCCGGAGCAGCGCCGCCGGCCCCCTTACAGAGCCAGAAGCAAGAAGTGTTCCGGAAAATCGGCGGCAGAAGACTTCTGTCTTCAACAAGGTAGCGCACAGCACTGCAGCTGTGCGCCATTGCTCCTCATGCACACCTCACACTCCGGTCACTGATGGGTGCAGGGCGCTGGGGGGGGGGGGCGCCCTGAGGGCAATATAAGACACCTTGGCTGGCAAATCATCACAATATATAGTCCCAGGGCTATATATGTGATAAATTACCCCTGCCAGAATCCATAAAAAAGCGGGAGAAAAGTCAGCCGAAAAAGGGGTGGGGCTATCTCCCTCAGCACACTGGCGCCATTTTCTCTTCACAGTGCAGCTGGAAGACAGCTCCCCAGGCTCTCCCCTGTAGTTTTCAGGCTCAAAGGGTTAAAAAGAGAGGGAGGCACTAAATTTAGGCGCAATATATGTATACAAGCAGCTATTGGGGGAAAAATCACTCAATTATAGTGTTAATCCCTGCATTATATAGCGCTCTGGTGTGTGCTGGCATACTCTCTCTCTCTGTCCCCCCAAAGGACTTTGTGGGGTCCTGTCCTCAGTCAGAGCATTCCCTGTGTGTGTGCGGTGTGTCGGTACGGCTGTGTCGACATGTTGGATGAGGAAGGTTACGTGGAGGCAGAGCAGGGGCCGATAAATGGGATGTCGCCCCCTGTGGGGCCGACACCAGAGGGGATGGATAGGTGGAAGGTATTAACCGACAATGTCAACTCCTTACATAAAAGGCTGGATGACGTAACAGCTGTGGGACAGCCGGCTTCTCAGCCCGCGCCTGCCCAGGCGTCTCAAAGGCCATCAGGGGCTCAAAAAACGCCCGTTACCTCAGATGGCAGACACAGATGTCGACACGGAGTCTGACTCCAGTGTCGACGAGGTTGAGATATATACACAATCCACTAGGAACATCCGTTACATGATCTCGGCAATGAAAAATGTGTTACACATTTCTGATTTGAACCCAAGTACCACATTTATTTTTGGGGAGAAAAAGCAGCCAGTGTTTTGTTCCCCCATCAGATGAGTGAATGAAGTGTGTAAAGAAGCGTGGGTTCCCCCAATAAGAAACTGGTAATTTCTAAAAAGTTACTGATGGCGTACCCTTTCCCGCCAGAGGATAGGTCACGTTGGGAGATATCCCCTAGGGTGGATAAGGCGCTCACACGTTTGTCAAAAAAGGTGGCACTGCCGTCTTAGGATACGGCCACCTTGAAGGAGCCTGCTGATAAAAAGCAGGAGGCTATCCTGAAGTCTGTATATACACACTCAGGTTCTATACTGAGACCTGCGTTTGCCTCAGCATAAATAGTGCTGCTGCAGCGTGGTCTGATACCCTGTCAGATAATATTAATACCCTAGACAGGGATAATATTTTGCTAACATAAAGCATATTAAAGACGTCGTCTTATATATGAAGGATGCACAGAGGGATATTTGCCGGCTGGCATCCAGAATTAATGCAATGTCCATTCTGCCAGGAGGGTATTAGAAACCCGGCAGTGGACAGGTGATGCTGCCTTTAAAAGGCACATGGAGATTCTGCCTTATAAGGGTGAGGAATTGTTTGGGGATGGTCTCTGGGACCTCGTATCCACAGCAACAGCTGGGAAGAAAATTTTTTACCTCCGGTTTCCTCACAGCCTAAGAAAGCACCGTATTTTCAGGTACAGTCCTTTCGGCTTCAGAAAAGCAAGCGGGTCAAAGGCGCTTCCTTTCTGCACAGAGGCAAGGGAAGAAGGAAAAAGCTGCACCAGACAGCCGGTTCCCAGGATCAAAAATCTTCCCCCGCTTCCTCTGAGTCCACCGCATGACGCGGGGGCTCCACAGGTGGAGACAGGTGCGGTGGGGGGCGCGTCTCGGGAACTTCAGGGACCAGTGGGCTTGCCCACAGGTGGATCCCTAGGTTCTGCAAGTAGTATCACAGGGATACAGGCTGGAGTTTGAGGCGACTCCCCCTCGCCGTTACCTCACATCAGCCTTGCCTGCTGCCCTCGGAGAAAGGTAGTACTGGCGGCAATTCACAAGCTGTACTTCCAGCAGGTGAAATCAAGGTACCCCTCCTTCAACAAGGCCGGGGTTACTATTCCAAAATGTTGTGGTACCGAAACCAGACGGTTCGGTGAGACCCATTCTAAAATTGAAATCCTTGAACACTTATATACGAAGGTTCAAGTTCAAAATGGAATCGCTCAGGGCGATTATTGCAAGCCTGGAGAATTTCATGGTATCACTGGACATCAAGGATGCTTACCTGCATGTCCCTATTTACCCTCTTCACCAGGAGTACCTCAAAATTGTGGTACAGGATTGTCATTACCAATTCCAGACGTTGCCGTTGGTCTGTCCCCGGCACCGAGGTATTTACCAAGGTAATGGCCTAAATAATTATCCCGTACTTGGACGATCTCCTTATAAAGGCGAGGTCCAGGGAGCAGTTGTTCGTCGGAGTAGCACTATCTCAGGAAGTGCTACAACAGCACGGCTGGATTCTGAATATTCCAAAGTCGCAGCTGGTTCCTACGACACGTCTACTGTTCCTGGGTATGGTTCTGGACACAGAACAGGATAAAAAGGGTTTCTCCCGGAGGAGATGTCCAAGGAGTTGTCGTCTCTAGACAGAGACCTCCTAATACAAATACAGGTGTCGGTGCATCAATGCACGCGAGCCCTGGGAAAGATGGTAGCTTCTTACGAAGAAATTCCATTCGCCAGGTCCCATGCAAGGATCTTCCAGTGGGATCTGTGGGACAAGTGGTCCGGGTCGCATCTTCAGATGCATCGGCGGATAACCCTGTCTCCAAGGGCCAGGGTGTCGCTGTTGTGGTGGCTGCAGAGTGCTCATCTTCTAGGGGGCCGCAGATTCGGCATACAGGACTGGGTCCTGGTGACCACGGATGCCAGCCTTCGAGGCTGGGGGGCAGTCACACAGGGAAGAAACTTCCAAGGCTATGGAAAAGTCAGGAGACTTCCCTACACATAAATATTCTGGAACTAAGGGCCATTTACAATGCCCTAAGTCAGGCTAGACCCCTGCTTCAACACCGACCGGTGCTGATCCAGTCAGACAACATCACGGCGGTCGCTCATGTAAACCGACAGGGCGGCACAAGAAGCAGGATGGCGATGGCAGAAGCCACAAGGATTCTCCGATGGGCGGAAAATCATGTGTTAGCACTGTCAGCAGTGTTCGTTCCCGGAGTGGACAACTGAGAAGCAGACTTTCTCAGAAGACACGACCTCCACCCGGGAGAGTGGGGATTTAATCCAGAAGTCTTCCAAATGATTGTACACCGTTGGGAAAGGCCACAGGTGGACATGATGGCATGCCGCCTCAACAAACAGTTACAAAGATATTGCGCCAGGTCAAGGGACCCTCAGGCGATAGCTGTGGACGCTCTGGTAACACCGTGGGTGTACCAGTCGGTGTATGTGTTCCCTTCTCTGCCTCTCTTACCCAGGGTAATGAGAATAATAAGAAGGAGAGGAGTAAGAACTATACTCATTGTTCCGGGTTGGCCAAGAAGAGCTTGGTACCCGGAACTCCAAGAAATGATCTCAGAGGACCCATGGCCTCTGCCGCTCAGACAGGACCTGCTGCAGCAGGGGCCCTGTCTGTTCCAAGACGTACCGCGGCTGCATTTGACGGCATGGCGGTTGAACGCCGGATCCTGAAGGAAATGGGCATTCCGGAGGAAGTTATCCCTACGCTATTTAAAGCTAGGACAGAAGTGAACGCAAACCATTATCACCGCATATGGCGGAAATATGTTGCGTGCTGTGAGGCCAGGAAGGCCCCAAAGGAGAAATTTCAGCTAGGTCGATTTCTGCACTTCCTACAGTCAGAGGTGACTATGGGCCTAAAATTGGGTTCCATGAAGGTCCAGATTTCGGCTCTATCGATTTTCTTCCAAAATAGAACTGGCTTCACTGCCTGAAGTTCAGACTTTTGTTAAGGGAGTGCTGCATAGTCAGCCCCGTTTGTGCCTCAAGTGGCACCGTGGGATCTCAACGTGGTGTTGGATTTCCTGAAGTCGCATTGGGTTGAGCCACTTAAATCCGTGGAGCTACAATACTTCACGTGGAAAGTGGTCATGCTGTGGGCCTTGGCGTCGGCCAGGCGTGTATCAGAATTGGCGGCTTTGTCATACAAAAGCCCTTATCTGTATTTTATATGGATAAGGCGGAATTGAGGACTCGTTCCCAATTCATTCCTAAGGTGGTATCAGTTTTTCATGTGAACCAACCTATTGTGGTGCCTGCGGCTACTTGGGACTTGGAGGATTCCAACTTACTGGACGTAGTCAGGGCCCTGAAAAGTATATGTTTCCAGGACGGCTGGAGTCAGGAAAACTGACTCGCTATTTATCCTGTATGCACCCAACAAGCTGGGTGCTCCTGCTTCTAAGCAGACTATTGCTCGCTGGATCTGTAGCACGATTCAACTTGCACATGCTGCGGCTGGACTGCCGCACCCTAAATCTGTAAAAGCCCATTCCACGAGGAAAGTGGGCTCTTCTTGGGCGGCTGCCCGAGGGGTCTCGGCTTTACAACTTTGCCGAGCTGTTACTTGGTCGGGTTCAAACATTTTTGCAACAGTCTACAAGTTTGATACCCTGGCTGAGGAGGACCTAGAGTTTGCTCATTCGGTGCTGCAGAGTCATCCGCACTCTCCCGCCCGTTTGGGAGCTTTGGTATAATCCCCATGGTCCTTACGGAGTCCCAGCATCCACTTAGGACGTCAGAGAAAATAAGATTTTTCTCACCGGTAAATCTATTTCTCGTAGTCCGTAGTGGATGCTGGGCGCCCATCCCAAGTGCGGATTGTCTGCAATACTTGTTTATAGTTATTGCTTAACTAAAGGGTTATTGTTGAGCCATCTGTTGAGAGGCTCAGTTATATTTCATACTGTTAACTGGGTATAGTATCACGAGTTATACGGTGTGATTGGTGTGGCTGGTATGAGTCTTACCCGGGATTCAAAATCCTTCCTTATTGTGTCAGCTCTTCCGGGCACAGTATCCTAACTGAGGTCTGGAGGAGGGTCATAGTGGGAGGAGCCAGTGCACACCAGGTAGTCCTAAAGCTTTCTTTAGTTGTGCCCAGTCTCCTGCCTGCGGAGCCGCTATTCCCCATGGTCCTTACGGAGTCCCAGCATCCACTACGGACTACGAGAAATAGATTTACCGGTAAGTAAAATCTTATTTTTAAATAACTACACAACAAGTATGACAAGACTACTTACACACACACAGTACAGCACTCAGCAATCGCAAAAAAACACCTCAAATCCTCCAAAAACTCCAAACAACTCTCCAACACCAAACACCACTTCCTCTCACCTCTCCACTAGCTAAACCCACGAGGGTCGGTCGGTTTGGGGCCGTTTTATAGTAATGAGCACAGACACTCATCCATCAGAAAACAAACCAATCACGGACGAGTGACAAAAACGAAAGTTAGAAAAAAATCGCGGCTGGGAACGGAAAAACACTGCCGTAACATTCAAATGACGAATTCGGGGAAAAAAACACAACAAGGCCGCAAAAACACAAAATCGTCCGCATTCTACCTTTGAAAAACACGAATGACATCGACATCGAAGAAAATAATCAAAATATGACAGCATAGTAAATGAGGCGTAAAAAATGCAAAAAGTTGCAAAATCACACATTCGATGCCAATCGTGATTCATCTCCCACCAAATCGACATAAATAGGAATTTTAGTAAATATACCCCGCAGTTCCTATGTGGGAACTCTCCACATTTATATTAAAAGCCTCCAAAACAGAAGAAAAAGGGGTTGTAGTCACCTCTTATAAGCTGCACTCTTGGCCAAGCAATGCATATTAGCAAGTTAGGAGCATGTTTGTGATGAAATGCTCCAATGAGTAATTTGA